>NW_028252841.1:0-68047 GCF_964263255.1 Lissotriton vulgaris | reverse complement strand
GCCAAACAGACTTGTCTCCCTCTCGTGAGTGGGCTGCTGGTTTCTTTGTCTTACAGCTCCACTTCCTGGTTCTCACTGCCTAGCTTCTGTTGCCGTGGGCGGAGCCACGGTTCAAGTCTTGCTGCAGCCCCGCTTCCCAGGTCTGGAGTCTCCGCTCGTGGCCACTGGACCAAGTTCTCCTGGGTGTGCTCGAGCTGTTACCGACTGTTCTCTCCTGATTCCCAGGGCAAGACCATGCGGCAGAGCAGACAAAAGCAGTGGAGGTGTGGCCAGCTATGTTTGCCATGCTCCTGTATACCGCTCTGCCCTCTCGTTGCAAGAGAGGTCCTCACTCGGCAGGCAGCTCTCCACTGGGGCCGACCGGTAGGTCCTGCGCAGCTGTCCCTGAAAAGACTTCCGCAGTCTCAGGTGAAAAGTTTGTTTTGTTGCTTTAGCTGAACGACCAAGAGCCGGCCCGATGGGAACGCTGCACACAAGACTGTCCTTCTGGCGGCTCTGACCATCATCAAATAAGGCGATGGGCCAATTCTCCTCGGTAGAGATGGTCCTCTCTCGTTGTTAGAGGCTTCTGAGGCAATGGCTGTTTGTGAGGTTAAAAGGCGAACCCGTACCCCCTTTTAACACCCTTGGCCCGCTCATCCCCCTTCTCTATTATTGGGCAACTTGTTGGTTCAAAGGGGGGGGCACCCAATACCAGTGCAACCCTTTTGTTGGTGTTCCCCTCGGGCCCCCACTGGGTCTGGCATCACCTTCCCTGGCCCGTGTCTCTACTGGCAGTGCAAATGGAACTGCAGTTTAAAATCGCAGCTCCATGTTTCACTGATGCACTATTGTTAGCACAGTCGTAAACAGTCAGAATTTGTACTTGCACTGGAGAGAGCATATTTTCTTCTGTAATCAAGCGCATTGTCCCTGTCTACATCGGGCACAGTGTGTTTTTAAGATGTTGGACTGTCTAAAGCAAACATTTCACTCTGAAATGTTCAGTGCAAGGGTATGAGCTCAGAAACAGGTAGAGGTAACCACTGCTCTGATCTGTGCCAGTGCACATGTTCATGATATCGCATAGGCTACCCCCAACGGGGGCATTGAAGGCTGGTGTCACAACCAACGCCGATCCCCCAGACAGAACTGGTTTTCGGCCCCAAGAGCAGGAAGACACCCGCATCCCCCCGTGGCGGCCGCCAGAGAGGCGCTGCCCAGCCGGCCAATGGGGGCCCAGGCACCATACAAACCCCCCAATGAGGGGAAACCACGAGCGAGGCCGGAATGCGCTGGGGGGGAAATAAGCGCTGCTCACCCAGATAAGCTCATATCTTTTGGAGCGAGGGAGCACCGGCGGTAAAGAAATTTTTGTTGAAAATACCTGTTGAAGATCATGCGGAGAATCTCTGTCCAGAACCAAGCCGTCCGGGTGACCACCGTGCTGCAGAGGATGACCAGGTGCCCACCCCGGTGCCTTGGTGGTAGACTCTCCTTCCTCGACCAGGAACAGCCTTCCACATTCCCGCTCCCATACTCGAGTCTGCGGATTGCAAAAAGAACGACCGGGTGCCTACCCCGGCGTCCTCGAACGAGCCGAGCACCTTTCATCTGCCCGCTTACCACCTGCCACCCCCGTCAGGGAAGCATCGCTCCACGCCAGGTAACCTTGTCCGGTTTTCTGAGGGAGGATCACCCTCCGCTGCTGGCACAAAGAAAGGAAGCAGATCAAGTGCGGCTGAAGAAGGAAGCTGCTTGCAGGGCCTGAGGCGGCAGCAGGAAAGGAAAACCGTGCGGCTGTGGAAAGAAGCCATTTGCGGGCCTGAGGCGGCGGCAGGAAAGGATGACTGGGTGCCTACCCTGGCCTCCAGCGCTTCGCCGACAACAGACGGGGCAGGAGACACCAGGCAGAGCAAGTCCAGTAGAGGTAAGACAAGCAGCAGCCACCGGAGCGCGGGAGGAGCGGGCAGGTGAAGAGCTGCAGGGAACCCAACCTCGCTCCCGGCCTCAACAGCCCAGCGTGCACCCCTGTGAGGTCGGACACGTGCCCGGCAGCCTTAAAGGGACACGCAATGTATTAAAAGGTAAAGTGGCAGGACATACACGGGGCAAGCAGGGGAGGCGGCAAGAAGCATAGGAGCTACCCCTCCTTTTCTCACGTGCTGTGTAACTGGCGTGCACCCCTAACAAGGGGGGGGAAGGCTGCAGTGCTGTGTCAGGGGAGCACAAGAACGGCTGTCCCTCCCAAACAGAGCGAGTGGCTGGAGTAAGCAAGCTTAATTTGGTGCATAAAAGCGGTGGCAGCACCCACCCCTGTTGGCAGAACTTTGGGTGGTGGCATTCTTGGGGCAGCACCAAGCTTCAGGGACGTCAGCGTCTCCAGCCAGCACCTCGCAGAGGCACTGCTGGGAGCACACCTCTATTTGGTCCATAAAACAGGTGGCAGCTCCCCACCTTGGGCATTTCTGCAGCAGCACAAAGAATGGCAAAGAGAAGGAATAAACGGCAGCAGGAGGATCTCTGTGACCTGCTGAGAAGGATCTGGGCAGCATCAGAGGTCCATGGAAGCGACTGGCTGCAGCCCCACCTATTGGACGACTCTGACGAGTGCACAAGTAGCCAACAGCGGAACCACATCAGCGTAACTGCTGCCAAGAGGAAAAGGCAGGCTCCAGCCAAACTCTTGCAAGCGACAGCACCCAAGAAAGCTCCCCAGAGGAAGGCTCAATGACCTGTAGCCAACACTGCGGCGGCGGGACCAAGCAGGGGGATCAGTGACACAGCAGCGAGTGGTGAGCATATCAGTGCTATAGTACAAGAATGTTTTAAAACTATGGCACCACTGTTGCTAAAAAGCCTAGGCACGGGGGCTGCGGGAGCCCAAGCAGAAAGGAGACAGGGGCTCACGCAGGGAGCAATGGCAATAGGAGCGCTAGCAGATGAGGAGGTTTCCGGGTTGCCTTGGCACCTAATAGACCCAGGGTATGCATGTCTGAACTCATTAGGGGGCCAGGATGCGCAAGAGGCCAGGGGAGACACAGGGTCACCATTAACAGCTTGGGGGGATACCTCCATGCCAGGCACCACACCCGCAGCATCCCAGGCAGCTGATCCCTACGCACTGCCTTCACCTGGCCCAGCATCTATGATCACAAGGGCCACAGGTCTAGCATGCCTCATACCACTAGCGGTTAAGGAGAGAATTTGGAGAGAAAGGAGTTTATAGATATCTTCTCACTGCTAGAAATACAACTAGAATGGCTGGACCTGACAACACGTGATAGAAAGGATGAGGATAAAATGTTTAGGCGAAGAGAGCGCAAGGAAAGAATCATGACCTGCATCATAGTGGAGAAATTCCCGCGCTGCACAGCCGACCTATGGCTTTATGAAGCCAACATCCTTAAGGCACAGAGACAATTTCCAGGCGATACGTGGCTAGAATAAGACAAGGGTTTCCGGCAAAAAATTCAGACGCACCCAGAAATGGAGTGGAACAAGGAGGATGTGTCTGGGTTAATCCATAAGATGATGGTAGCTAAGGACGCCAGGTCCTGGGCAGGGAGGAGCGAGCAGTCCTTCCACAAAGGGAAAGGGACGCCTTTTCAAAAGCATAAGCAGTTTGGCGCATGGAAAGCGCCACACACAAATGGACACCAGCAATCTGTTCGAAGCGGGGGGGGGGGACCTGGTGGCTGGGTGCAAGCGTAGGAAGGAACACAGGGGAGCTGGGAAAGAGAAAAAGAAGCAGTGAGGAGTACACTGGCACCACTGAGGCCAAATGGGTGTGGGAAGTACAGGCTAGCATGGTCCCCTATCAACACCCAACAGTTGTGCAAGCTAGCCAACAGATATCACACAAGACAGATGTGGAGATTCTAGTTAACAGCTTTGAGAAAGGTTTCCCCATCCCGTTTTCAGGCCCCCTCCCTCCGGGCTGTACCTGAAACCAAAAATCAGCTTTACTGAACCCAAGGGTGGTGGAGAAGAGATTAGAGAAGGAGAGGTCCTTGGTGGAATTGAGGGACCCCACACCTCCCTCATGAGCAAGGAATTGGTGATCTCTCCACTAGGGGTGGTTCCCAAGAAAAACAGTACAGTATCGGTTAATCCACCACCTGTCATTCCCTGACGGCACCTTGGTGAACGACAGGATCAACACAGAAGTATGTTCAGTGAGTTACGCCACAATAGACGATGCCATCGACCTAGCTAGAGCAACAGGCCGAGGGACGCTCATGGCAAAGGCGGACATCGAGTCCGCCTCCCGCCTACTCCCGGTCCATCCCTCGAGTTTCCACCTACTAAGTTTCCGGTGGAAAGAAAAACTGTATTTTGACAAGGCTATGCCGATAGGGTGCTCGGTATCATGTGCATACTTTGAGATATTTAGCACCTTTCTCAAATGGGCATTGCACGCCAGGCATCCATCGGGTGGGAAACTCCATTACCTGGACGATTTCCTTTATCACTGGCCCGGCAGGGTCAGCAGAGTGTGGCAACACATTGGCAGCATTCGTGAACTTGGCAGAGGAACTAGGGATCCCCCTTTCAGCAGACAAAACAGTTGGCCCAATGACGGCAATCACATTCCTAGGGATAGAACTAGACTGGGTCACCGGGATGTCCAGGCTCACCCCAGAAAAGGTGGAGGATTTCAGGGCAGAAATTAGGGGCCTGTGTGGGCGGGAGAAGGCAACACTGAGGGAGCTCCAGAGGCTCATAGGCAAGCTGAACTTTGCAGCCTGAGTAATCTAAGCAGGCAGGGCATTCACCAGATGCTTAACTCAGTTAATGTGTGGGCTAACACATAAGCATCATCATGTAAGGCTCGGGCGGAAGTCAAAAAAGATCTGCGAATGTGGGACACTTTCCTGACAGACTTTAACAGATTGCTGATATGGAGGGAATGCTGGATAACAAGCAAACAGATTGCGCTGTTCACAGATGCTTCAGGTAGCACATGCTTTGGGGCTCTCCTGGGCAAAAAGTGACTCGCAGGTCAGTGGCCTAGCAGTTGGTGCAGGATGGGCATAACCAACAATATCACCTTTTTGGAGCTGTTCCGTATCATAGTTGCACTCACATTGTGGAAGCAGGACTTACAAAACATGAAGCTGACACTATGGTCTGACAATAAGGGCATAGTGCAAGCAATTAATAGAGGAACAGCCAGGTGCCCAGATACATTACGATTAATGCGCTGACTGGTTAAATTGCAGTTGGAAGGCAACATGGACTTGAGATCACACCACGTACCGAGAGTGGAGAACAAAGTTGCAGACGCCCCGTCCACAGCAAGGATGGCAAAGTTCAGGGATCTAGCCCCTGGCACAGAGCGGAACATGACCCCTTTCCCGGGCCTGCTGTGGGACCTGGCGGGGTACAGTTATCAGAGCTGATCAGCCAGGCAATCGCCCCGGAGGCAGCCAGGAGATGTAAGACATATGTTGACACTGTGATACGGGTAGGGGGCCTCCAGTCCCTGGGCGATGTAGGGGCCACACGCAAGGCACTCGAACAATTCATACAGTGGGCTTTTAACACCAATAAACACAGATCATGGGCGCAGGCCCATCTGTCCGCTGTGGCACATTACACTAAGCTGGAGACAGGGCAGGACCCTGCAGCTTCTCACACATCAAAGCAGCGAAGAAGGGGTGGAAATGCACAGAAGGCACAAGGAGGGACAACAGGCACCTGATAGACAACACAAGGCTAGGCGTACTACTGGGGGCACTGTGGGGAACCACAAAGCACAGCTTTGAGCACCTATTGTTTAAGGCGCCATTTTCCACCGCCTTCTTCGCGGCTTTACGCCTTAGCGAACTAGTAGCGCCGGCGAGGACAGGACCGTCAAAACACTGCTTACAAGCGGGTGATGTGGCACCCAAGTCAGGGGGAGTAGAGATCCTGCTGAGGCAGTCAAAGACAGATCAGGCCGGCAAAAGGGCAATAATAAGGCTGCGGTGCATCAAGGACCGAAACTGCTGCGCGGTAAGCTGCTTACTCGCCTTTATGGCTGTACGGCCGACCGGCAAAGGGCCCCTGTTCAAGCACAGAGATGGTACGCACCTTAGCAAGTTCCAGTTCACCGCAATAATGCGCCTCACACTCAGTAAAGCAGGGCTGCCACCAGCAGGTTTCGGGTCCGATTCATTCTGGATAGGGGCTGCCACAACAGCCGCAGCATTCGATGAATGAGGCCGGAATACAAGCAGTAGGGAGATGGCGGTCATGAGCGTACCAGACCTACGTGAGGCCCCAGGTGCTATGATATACAGAGACTGCCGGGGAGCATAGGGATGTTCCTTCCGAGTTCAAGCATTTAAGTGACAATTTTATCATTGCCTCGGCAGGAAGGAGACCACGTTTGGTATGAGTGGTGGGCCACTCGCTCATAAATCGGATGCAAGCCTGGTGGCGGCAGGGGGGCCACAAGTGGGAAGGATGGCTAGTGGATATCTGCGAGCAGTGGTATGGCCGCTCTGGAATAAGATGGGACCAGCTGCCGGCGACCCTCTCGGACCTACAAGCGGAGGCGGCTTGGGACTAAGCATGGGCGAATTTTGCAAATCTGGCGTTCGCGAATTTTGCGAACTCGCAATCCGCAAAATCCGCAAATTTGCAGATTTTTTTTTTGTGTTCGCAAGGGTTTCTGCCAGTTCGCGAGGGTTTGGTACCAGTTCGCAATCGCAAACTTACTTGTCGGCTCGCAACGGTCGCGACTATGTTGTTTCTACGTCTGGTTCATCATCACAGGTTCCCAGCACCCTCTGTTTCACCCATGCCACCCTACATCATCACTGTAGATTATGGGGGGGAAAAGCAAGCACACCTGCCCTGCTTCAACTGACATGAATTAATTTGGGGTTGGTTTATTAATGTGTCACTGTTTTAAAATTCCAGGTCTGGCACCTGCTTCCTTATCAGTAATTTGCTTTCTGTTGCAGTGCAATTTTTTTTCCAGGACCTTTGTGGCCTACTTGTAGCTATTCTATGAGCCTGCTGTGAGGGTCAGAGCAGGGTCATACAATTGTTGCAACTAGCAACTGAACTCTGAGTCAGGAAGCACTACAGGGAATGGTTACTAATGATGAGGTTGAACTCTTGCACCTGATGAGTGCTTTCAGTTTTGCAAAACTCGTTTTTCTGCAATTTCGCGGGATTCGTGGGGCGCGAACTTGCGCGAGATCGGATTCGGAAGCCGCGAATTCATGCGAATATGCGATTTGTGTTTTTGCAGCGTGTTAGTTCGCAAGGTTTTGTGCGTTTTGGCGAGCCGCTTGTAGCGCAAGGCGCGAAGTTACTCTCGCGGTCGTTCAAGGGCGTGGCCATCTTGTTTACATGACGTATTTCCGTTTCCAGCCGCGAAGTGTAATCTCGCAAAGTGTGCGGCTCGCTAGTACAATTTTGCGTATGTTCGCGAGGAAAATCTCGCGCGAACTTACCCGCGCGGTCGTGAACGGCGAGGCCATCTTGTTTCTCATTCATTGCTATGGTTCTGGGCATGCTTTTTATATACTCTCTAAATCTCTGCCATCCTAGCTTGTTTGAAGTTTTTTTTTATCTATTTTACTTATTATCTATCCCTCTATTTTTCTAGCCCTATATTTTTGTGTTTTACTGCTACTTTTGGTTAATTTTAAACTACTTTTTTTAACTCTTTTCTTTTCTTCTCTTCTCTATTCTATTTTCTTTATTATTTATCTTCCTTTCTGCCCAGACCATGGTGAAGGGAGCCGGGAAGCATCCAGAGAAGGGGAAGGGTCCCGCACCCCGTGCCTGGCTCACGTGCGGGCGTTTGAGGGGGGAGACAGTCGCACCCCGGGAGATAGCCAGCCCAGAGGAGGTGGCCGCACTCATTTTTAATGTTCAGCGCCGCCTCCCCAGGACCATCATGGCAGGCGGCAGGATCGGTACCGGGTACGGGATCCGGGAGCGCCGGAAGCGGTGGGAGAAGGTGTGCCGGGCCATGTACCACCACTCTCGGGTCCGGCGCACCTACAACCAGGCCACCCACCGCCGGATGGATGTCCTGGACCGTGAACGCGATCTGCTCGACCTGCTTGGCCTTGAGATCCCCAGGCTTGGTGAGTAGTAGTAGCTATTTCTTTACTACTCTGTTTTCTCCTGCTCTGTGTGTTATTATCTTGCAAATTTTTGTTTTTTTACCAAGAGCAATAATGCTGCTGATTACATTGTAGGTTAATTATATTTCAAAATCTTCTGTGCATTTCAGGTGCACAGCTCTCCTTCTCAGTAGTGTTGCCACTATGCTTATTTGTTTTCGATTTTGTGTTCATTTCATTGGCCTGTGAAATTAAGTATGAGTGTAGTTTAAAGAACTGTGTAATGCTAGACACTAAGGGGCAGATTTATGAGGCCGTTGCGCCTCTTTGTGCCGCAATTGCGTCACTTTACAACGTGACGCATCATTCCCACTCCAACTAGGCTTAGTCCATGTAATCCAAGGAATCCTAGCCTAGTTGGAGTGGGAATCACGACCACTACTCCCCGAGAAGGGTAAGCACGTTCGGACTTTTGTCCTTGGTTCAGTGATTAGGCAACAGCCCCAATTTTTACAGTCCATTATATGTTTTACAGGGTCACCAAAAAGATCCCTGTGTTGCCCCGTCTAATATGTCCTGAAGAAGACTCGCATGGCCCAGGCACAATCGACCGCAAGGCCGCAAGACGAGTCGAAACGTCGACACTTATCTAATACCTGGACCACTACCTATATCTCTCTCTTTGTGATATAGTGCAGACATTTATTACATTCTATGTCTGAGAATAATATTAGGGAGTCCCTTTGGACTATTTGAAGTGGGCAGGTTGTTCTGTTCCGGCATTCATTGGCTGGTGTTGTGTTTGAAATTATTGAAATTGTTTTATTTATAAATTTTGTGTGATTCCTTTTCTTTTCACCTTCATCACTCTCACGCTCTTTGACACCCTTTTGCTATACTGCACGCTCTACACGGGGCAATGTGTATAAATTGTGAACTGTGTTTAAAATTTTGAATATGACAATAGATTAAAATATTGCATATATTTGGATATTGTTGCTGTTGCCGTCTTTTATGTTTATCATTAATTGAGCAGGGCTGCTTTAAATAATACATGCTCTTTAATTGGATAAGTTCTGATTCATTGTTCATTCAAAAATATATAGGTCTCGGACCATTGTTTGTTTATATCAATATAATACCCAGGTCCAGTACTTTTTGGGTTACCCCATTTCTTTAATGGCATTATAAATGCGGCGCACCATGGGTGGCGGAGCTGTGGCGCACGTTAACTGGCGCATCCCTGGGGATGCGCCAGTTAACATAAATCTGCCCCTAAAGTTCAGATTTTTAATTACCGGCGCATCCCTGCAAAGTAGCAGGGATGCGCCAGTAATTGTGTGCCACGCCACCACCACCCATGGTGCGCCGTATTTACAATGCGGCGCACCATGGGCCCAAAACATCACCAAAGCGTTACGCATCTGTGTCGTAAAGGCGGCGCATTGCTGGAGTTGTGTCGCAACGATGGCGCAGCTCCATCAATGCTCTGGGGTGCCCTATCTCCCCAATGCTGCGTCAAGCCGTACGTCTGCTTCAAGCAGGCGCAGGGTTTGAGTCACGCATCATTGTCGTTAATGTGAGTGATTGAAATCTTGTAGATTTCCCTCAGCCACTTTTAGGATGCGTTCCTGCGCAGGAACGCCCTCCCTTGTGCCGGAACGCCGCCTGATGGCGCAGGGCTTTACAACGTGATGCATCTCCCATATGCGTCACATTGTTAATATACGCCGCACCATTGCGCCTCTTTTGTTCTGCCGCTGCGTCACAAAAGTCACGCAACAATGGAGCAGAAGAGCCGCAAGGGGCTTCTAAATCAGCCCCTACAGACTCAAGTCCAGTCCTTCCTTTGTACACATGGCGATAAGAAGAAATAGTGGTGGGGGATTGATAGTTTGAGTATTTTAATGACTGGTTAATGTAGTAGGAAACTTTAGTGTTGTCGCTGATCTGCAATCACGATGGACTTTGTCTGTCACTTCGCGTGCTGCGAACTGCTGCCTGACAATCCTAGGCAAACCTTTTTAGTACTTTGTTTAGTGAGTTACATAAGAAGTTTCCAATTCGACGGTCCGCAAATCAAGCAATACAAATAACGTAGTAGACCACATGAGATCGTTCAATAATATATCCCGTGGGATAGTTGTCTATTTGCTATTTCGCCAAAATATTTTGTTATTGTTCTTTTGAAATGTTTGATTTGGTTGACAAATATCATCCATGTGTTCTGGTCTTTCTTTCATGTTGTACATCAGCTCCCCCCAGGGACAAAAGGACACAGGAGGAGGAGGAGGAGGGTGCTGTTCAGGATGCAGGCCAGGATCAGACAGGCGAGGGCTCCTTTGCTGGCCCCAGTAAGTTTTCATTTTAATATAGAGTACTTATTTTTTCCTAGCGTTCCTCATTCGATTTTTTTCTAAATCGTCTTTGATCTTCTTGTAGACTGGATCTAAATTCTTATCCTGCCTCGACTATGACTCCCTGTGGTATTACTAGATTATTCTTATTAGTCTGTCTGTGTAGCTAACTAAGATTGCACATTTGGCAATTCCATTGGACTCCCATTCTAGTCAGTAATAGCTCTATGCACTGAGTGCAGTCCTCTGGGATTGTCCATAATGTCTTTTCAAGTCTCCTAAATGTTTATGCTTTGACAATTGCCAACAATAAAAAGGTGAATGACCACCAAGAAAGAATAAGATTCTACTTTGTTTTTGGTTTGGATAGTAGGACAATCCATTCTACTACTGTTGCAGGGACAAATCTGCACAAACAGAACTATGGACACTAAATAATGCATTGCTTAGCTTATCAATTATAATAGGTGCTGTTAGACTTTCCACATACCTCAGTGATAACAGACTTTGTAGTTGAACCCCCAATCTCCTTACTGACTAGATAGTGTGGCAGAGTCATTTAGCTCCCAAAGTCACCGATGATTGATCCCCAATGATGTCAGAGGGACGGACTCATGCTTGCAAAAATTCCAAAACCTTTAGCTCATCCACTCTAGTCTGGAGGACCAAAAACCACAGAGTCTATTTAAGTTTAAAAGCTTTATTAAAAGTAAACACATTTATTAAAATCAAGTTCGTCATAAAAGTAAACGTTTAACTGAAAATGGAAAAGTGCTTAGTTCTGACGATTAATTGGACACATTTCTTGTGGTCGAGCCGAGCTCTCACCTGGTTTGAACTTGATCCTGCTCGTGTTCTTAGAAGTCAAGCTTCGGTCTGTTAGGAGAAAAGGTGGTGCGTGTTAAAAATAAAAAGCAAGCATTCATCAGTTGTGCCAAAAAGTGCAGCAAGACAACAGCCTTCCCTGGAAAAAGGGACATTTTTACTTTAGAGTAGACAGTCACAAATTATTAAATTGTATTCTGTTTTTTTCACATTTCTTTCTTCCTCCTAGACCAAATATTATATAGTAGTGAGTGGTGTATTCTAACAATATTAAATGTACTTTGTAGATGGAACATCTGGAGGCGGGCCAGCGAGGAGGTGGTGGCATTGGACGAGGGGAACAACTCTGGGGAGGAAGCGGTGCAAGTGCCGGACATGCCTGTGAGGGATAACACGGTGGTGGCGGGCAGAGGTAAGCTATATATTCCTTACTTATTGAGATTGAAGACTGCAGAGTGTGCTTTTTTGCACTGGTGTATTATAAATCAACCAGGTAGTAGCCTCCTCTAAATGTACTTCGACTTAGCTGTGAAGTTTTTGGCGAGAAGAATCCCAATCAGATCTGAGATGAACTTGATGGATGGGATGAACGAAAAGCGAAAGAAGGGTGTAAGTAAGTGTGGAAGGACGAGAAATGTAATGATGACTGGCAAAGAAGAATGATATGTGTTTGCTTGGTCCCCGAGGTGGCTGGGAAGGAATGAATATGGTATGGTGCATGGCTGGGTGAATGATGAAGCAAGGATGGGTGGAAGGAGAACAGCCTGGGTGGGTGAAACAGAAACTGTATGTGTGCGTATACTTTGAATGGATGGATGCCTGGATCATGGTACTATCTGACTCTTAGATAGCATATGTGTATCTAGAGAGAGTAGACGGTCACTGGATGAACTAAGTGTTACTTTGAAGAGCATGTAACACCGCACCCGCACGTCCGTTCCAGTGTAGGAAAGGCAAGGAAAAGTTGTAATTTTGTCCAAATACTACCATGAATAGCAGCAGTAGTTTGTATTGCAACTGCAAGCACAGCATATATCCGGTTATTACGGTGGACACTCCCTACCTCTCTTAATAACTTTAGTTTAGTAGTAGTACGTCATTCATGTGTGGGTGTATCACTGTTTACTCCATAGTAGGCAAAGCACCTTATTTATTTAGAGTTTTGTAGAGCGCGTAGTCACCACGAGGGTATCCCAGCGCTAGAGCCTTGTTACTCAGGAGGGGGAGTGGCTAGGTAGAAGATCGGATTTAGGGGAAGAGGAGAGTTTTTAGGGTTTTTCTGAACCGAAGTAGATCGGGCTCTGTTCTGAGGTTCAGAGGGAGTGCGTTCCACTTGAGACCGGTGTTTACCGAGAAGCGGCGGCCCCCTATCCGGGCCTTTTTCACCCTGGGGATCGTGATAAGGTTTCCGTGCTCTGAGCGAAGCGCTCTCGTGGGTCTGTAGGGGGTGATCCAGTTGTTTAGTATGGGGGGGCCGGTGTTATGGAGAGCCTTGTGGGCCAGGCAGAGGGCCTTGAAAGAGACCCTTTCTTTGATCGGGAGCCAGTGTAGCTTCCTAAGAGCGGGTTTGGCCGATGATCTGGCCGGGGTGCCAGTTAGGAGTCTGGCACCTAAAGTCATCCCATATGTCATCAAATACATCCCATGTGAAGTGATAGATAATCAGATTATTTAGCTTCTTCATTTTCCTTTTCTAATACTCATTTGCACTATAGGGTGAAAGCTAAATTAATTAAGGAGTAGCCCTTTTAACAGAGTATTCTCAGTGCCACCCGTAATAGAAAAGTAAGAGCTTCACCACCTGCATGTACTGGACCGGTACAGTAATGCAAGTCTGTCTCACTCATCATGGTGTGCGTCTGTTTTTTCTCGGGTGCAAGTTCACTGCGCTGGCATTATGCCGGCTTGCATAAGATAACGTACCAATTTTCCTAAACAAGAGAGAAGAAGAATAAGACTGGTGTACTGTCATAGTCGACTGTAATGGAAGTCCATAGTGCTCGTAGAATTTGTTCCTTAAACTCCCACTAATGTTAGAGCAAGGATGAAGAAGTCGGAGGTTACATAGATACTGTCCTCAATAGTTATGTACTGTGCTTTCAATTTGCTACTTGTACTGTGACACAACTTTCTGCTCAATCATTTTGTGTTAATCTTAAGGAGCATTGGTTACAGACTGTCTTTCTTTCTTCATATAGTTGCTCCTTCCAAATCAAAGACACCATCAAGGAGGAGGGAGCTGGCTCGAATGGCCCGGCAACGGAGGCTGGATGCCACTGTCGCCAAATATCGGCGGCTGGTGGCCCTGGAGGAGGAGGAGACGCAGTCTACAGGAACAACAACAACATCCACTGGGACAGCTGCATCCTCCTTCGCGCCCCCACGGGCTGCCAGCCAGCGCAGTGCTCCAACGGTACGGAGCCGGGCTACCAAAGCCAAACGCCACCGCCGAGCAGCAAAGACAGCAGCTGCCCCCCACAGGATTTGCAAGGCACGCCAGCGCCGCTTATGCCTCAGAGTGTCCTACCTGGAGCAGGAGGTCCTAAGCTATAAGAACTTGGTGGAGGGCCTGAAGGACTGGGTTCTTTAAGACCCAGCGGTGCCAGGGCACAACACCTGAAACCTTCGTGGGTAACCTGCTCCGGCGTACGAATGACAGAGACACGGGACACTTCCTTTGGCGTCAAAGATTCAAGGTTTATTTACTGCAGGGAACACAGAAGTCACGACAAGTACAACACGTGCACCTTGGGGAGACTGCTTCAAATTGGTTCTGTGGATCGCTCCTTTTATACAGAATTTACCCATAGGACAACATGATACACAAAAGTTTACAACCCGGTTCCCACAATTATCCCCCAGAGGGGTCGCTTTGGTCACTTTGATACACACAAGGTCCGGAACATAAGTGCGGAAACATTTGGCGGTTCCCAACTGTAAAAACCCATCTTCCCAACATTAGTGCATTCCAATCGGCAGTAAAACAGATCGAAATAGGAACAAAGACAGGTGCAGAGGAAGATGGAGACAGTGGGGAGATCGGAAAGGGTGTAAAAGGGGAGGTATCGGGAAACACGAGATACAGGCATCAAAGGGACGTGCCTAATGAGATGCACGGCTGCGACAATAAACCGGCACGGCAAGATGAGCCTCGAGCGGGGCCATCTGCCTTACAGTATCATCCCCCTCATCATAAAGACACTTACAAAGGACATGCGTCTTCCGCAAATATCTTGGGAGTCCCAGGGTCGCGAAGCGGACAACGTCCGTTCGCTGGCTACTTGAGGGCAAGAGACAAAATGGATGCCGTATCTAAGATGGAACCCGTGGGTACAGAGGAAAAACCCACATAACAAACGAACGGTTTAAGTTAGCACAGCGAAACTGCGCACACTTACTAAACTCGTCATTTGCGGTTCGTAGATACCAGACTCGACCATATTCGTGCGAGTCGAGAACATCACTTACAATTGTCACGGAACCTCAGACGCTCCTTTTGCCCTCATGTAGGCAAGCACTAGTCGGAATCATATTCGATATTCATCAGACCATCGAGATGTTGCGGTAGCATAGCTCTGTCCAACCGAGTCCCCTTGGTAACAGGTGGCTGTCTCATACACGTTGTAGCACAGAGGCCACATAAGGCAGGACCGCACTGCACACAAAGGCAACACGTGAACAGGAACGCCACAACAACTCCGATGATCATCAGAATCTTCCAACCCCAAGTCGACATCAGGCCCCAAAACCATCCAAGTAGCGTCCAATCCCCCACATCCACGTGTATGGATTCGGAGATCTTATGCAACTTCGAGATGGCTTGATAGACAGTCGGAGCATTATCAGGAATGAAAATACAGCAGCTCGAATGGATCACCTTACATACCCCACCTCGATCTGCTAAGATCACGTCTAAAACCATACGGTTTTGTAACGTCATAAGTCTATCCGCCTGAAGTTCTGTGGTGATATTACCAAGGGCACTGGCAGTAATATTAGCTGTCGATTCTACCACTCGAGTCAACTGTCTTAGGTTCCTACTATTAACCATAGGTCCCCAAAACGGGAGGAAACCCTTGAAAAAGTCTCCTGCCTCTTGACCGGCAGTATCCTCTTCGCTAATTACGCCTCTCACAACTCTAGTCTTGTGATAATCTGCATCTACAGTAAACGTCGGAGGCAACAAGTTTGCGATAAAACATGAGCAACCATGCATACGCACGATCATGGCAGATAAAGTATGTACCCTTGGCAGCCAGGAACACAGGGGACGAGACCATCGGCAGAATGTAATTTTCAGTGCAAGCACTCTCTCCAAGTCGGGCTTTCGATCTTCGGCCGCGACCTATTAGACAAAAATTACCAATGTGGGGTACGACCCATATCGGAGGCGAGCTTTTAAGCTGTTTTTCACTAGTGAACACACTATATTCGCCTCTACTTAGGACCCTATAGGCTTGTACCTCTTCTTCAGGAATAAGCGAGGGATCATAGATATCGCTATCTAAATCCTCTATTGCTATAGACAAAGGTTTTTGGTACGAGGTAGGACCAGAGTAGGGGGAACGTGGTTCTCGAATGGGGTGGAAACCCAGTGCGCTTCGAAACATTGTTTGGAATGCTCGAGCAGACCCTTGGGAGCTATACGGTAACACCAGATATGGAATTCCCTTATCCGTAGTATGTGGCATCAACCCACACACCCAACAATTAGTAGTGTTAACCACTAACTGATGCTGATGAAGGAGCTGAATAAAGGAATTGTTGCGGAATTCTGCACGTCTAGCCTGTTCGTGTTCAGGTAAGATATGAAAAGAATGAGGAGAAACAGTGGAGGTGAGTTTAGGGTCAGGGGTAGGAGTAGGTATGGCAGAAGGTAAGAAGTAAGACATCGTGTAATACACCCCACCCGCCAATAATGCAGAAACAGTCAAAAACAATACGAATATTTGGAACATAAAACATTTGGTACGACTGAGTTGCTGCAGCTTGAATCTTTGCGCTTGAGCTCCTTCCAAGTCCGTCAGCTTCGAAAATGCCATCCCCTACGACCGTCCGCAACGTTTCTTGACGCACTTCGTTCTGTGTAGCAGCAGTCAATCCCTAGGAGTTCCCAGGAACCGACGGTCTTTAACCTAGTGTCAAGACCTACTAACCAGAAGGAAGTACGCGCGCGGCCCTACGGTCTTTATTTCACAAATATATATATGCGAAAACAATGTTTCTCAGCTGTGGAAGCAAAAAGTGTAAGGAATGGAACTCAATGAATATATACAAAAATAATTACAGTGATATGAGTGTTCAAACTGATCGTGGAAAACGGGATAATGCAATTGTCAAGGGACAGAACAGGATCTTTTATTAGTCTTTAGTGCTGGATCGCAAAAAGTATCGGGTTTTCCCAGGACGTGTCTGCTCGTCAAACAAAGGATCCGTTGAGGGGACAGCGTCCTGTTGATCAGCTGAATGTTCTGGTCTTGAGTCTTTTGATGACAAATGTTCAACAGTGTCTTTTTGCTGCACTGAGGATTCTCCGACAGGTTGTGCATCGCTGAAAGGTACAAACGCCGGCAATCCTTCGGTTTCAGTTGATGCAATGCCTTTCCTCACCCACGAGTCTGCTGGCAACGGGAAAGGGACTTTTTTGGTGTGGGTGGCGTGCACCCAATTCTTCCGTCCCTCAAGACGAACTGCAGTTCTCGTGGCAAGGAGGACCTGGTAGGGTCCAGTGAACCTGGGATCCAAATTGTTCTTGCGCGAAAAGTTTCGCATTACCACCCAATCTCCGGGCTGGAGCTGGTGGTCTGGACCCTCCGTCTGCGTCGGCAATGCTTCGTGAACCTGTTGGTGAATTAACCTCAGTTTAGCAGTCAAGTCATGAAGATAATTGATCAACATTGGATACTCAAGATCACAGAAAGCACCCGGTCTAGGGACCCCCCAAACATTGGCAGGACGACCGAACACTATTTCATAGGGACTGAGCCCTACTCGGGAGTGTACAGTTGCCCTTGTTGACAGTAATGCTAAAGGTAAAGCGTCAGGCCACGAGAGACCAGTCGTAGCCTGAATCTTTGCTAGTTTTAGTTTAAGGGTGCCATTGTACCCTTCAACCAAACCAGCTGACTGGGGATGATTGGCACTATGGAATTTCTGATTAATTCCAAGGCCCTTACACACACTCCTCATCACACTCCCCACAAACTCACTTCCGTTATCTGACCACACAACTCTAGGCATTCCGTACCGAGGAAAGTATTCCTTCAGTAGGACTTTCGCAGTTGACAAAGCAGTATTGTCCTTAAGAGGGTAGGCTTCAATCCATCGGGAGAACGCGCAAACCACAACTAAAACGTATTTCAGGTTATTGCATCTCTCCATATGGATGAAGTCCAATTGGATCACCTCAAAGGGACATGAAGGGGGAGCAAAACTACCAGGAGGAGTTGGGGTTCCCTTACCAGGATTGTACAACATACATACCATACAATTCTTGACCAATCGTTCAGCACATTTCGTAATACCATCATTCTTCCACACAGGGGACAACAACTTGCAAATACCTTTCGCGCTAATATGTGCTAACCCATGCGCCATAGTCACAACAGCCAGCACATACGCATCAGGCAACATCCATCTTTTCTGATCCGATAAATCAATCCAACAACCATTCGCATCCAACTTTCCCGTACTTTCTTTCCACTTCGCCTTTTCAGTCTCGGTGGCCTCATTCTGAATTGCTTTCACACTCTCGATAGTGTCCTCACACATACTCGATTCTGTAGGCCACCTAACCGAACTCGTCACATACATTCGAGTGCTAAGGTTTCGGGCGGTCTCCTTAGCAGTCTCATCCGCAAAAGCATTACCACGACCAACATCATCCGTCACCTTACGATGCGCACTACATTTGACAATCGCCACTTGCTTAGGCAACGTAAGTGCATCCAAAAGATCATTCACAAGCTGGCCATGCTGAATCTTCGTACCATGCGATGTTAGAAAACCTCTCTCTCTCCACAACCGTCCAAAACTATGTGCGACGCCAAAGGCATATTGGCTGTCGGTAAACACATTCACACGTTTCCCTTTCGCTAACACACACGCTCTAGTGAGAGCGATCAGCTCTGCGGCTTGGGCAGAATTCTGATTTAATCTCGCAGTCTCAACAACAGTAGTCAATGTTACAACAGCATAAGCAGTAGTCACATCGCCATTCGGCAACTTGAAACATGAACCATCCACATACAGCGTTCCATCTGGGTCTTCCAATGGGGTGTTTTTAAGGTCCACTCGACCTTTTGTTTCCTCCTCTGTCCTCAAATAACAATTGTGTTCTGTTATTTCATCTGACTCTGAGCTAATTGGTAACAAAGTTGCCAGGTTCAGAACATTACAACGTTTTATTTGAATGTGGCTTGCCAGCAACGTCAACTCGTACCCAGACAACCTCGCACTCGTCAAGTGCTGAGTTTTCGTACGATTCAAAAGAGTGTCGACTGCATGCGGAACCATCACTGTAAGCATATTATCCATGACCAATCCTGCTGATTGTCAGATGGAGACCGCGGCTGCCGCCGTTGCTCGTAAACAACTCGGCAATGCTCTAGCTACCGGGTCCAAGGTCGAGGAAAAATATGCACATGGACGTTGCTTACCACCAAAAGGTTGCGTTAAGACACTCAAAGCACAACCTTCTCTCTTGTGAACATATAATGTAAACGGCTTGCTATAGTCAGGAGTACCTAACACAGGAGCCGAACACAATGAATCACGTAATTCAGAAAAACTTTTCTGACATTCTTCTGTCCATGGTAAAGGAGTCGAAACATCCTTGCACGTAAGAGCCACTAATGGTTTCGCTAGCAATGAAAAATTAGGAATCCATTGCCTGCAGTAAGACGTAATACCTAAAAAGGCACGCACATCTCTTTGGGTTGTTGGCACAGCCATTCGCGCAATTGCTGCAATTCTTTCTGGGGTCAACCGTCTTCCCTCCTTTGACAATAAGTGACCTAAATAGGTTACTTCTTGACAACAATATTGGAGTTTAGAGGGTGACACCTTGTGATTTAACTCACAGAGATGTTGCAGCAACGACACCGTAGCAATTTTGCAAATGTCCTGAGTATCTGCAGCTACCAATAGGTCATCGACGTATTGGATTAAGGCCGCACCAGCCGGCAACCTAAACGTATCCAGTTGACCCTTCTAGGCTTGACTGTAAATCGATGGACTTTCACAGTAGCCCTGAGGAGCGCGTTTAAACCGGAAGCTGCGTCCACCAAGAGAGAAACCGAAAAGGTCTCTGCTCTCTTCTGCAATGGGAATGCTGAAGAACGCATTCTTCAAATCAATCACCGAGAACCATGATGCGGAAGCTGGAATCAGAGTCAGTAGCGCCGTGATGTCAGGCACAACGGGGAACTGAGGAATCACAATTTTATTCACCTCCCGTAAATCGATAACAAAACGATAAACAGGTGGTTTCGAAGGATCAGTACATTTAAGAATGGGCAGTACAGGGCTGTTGCACACGTTTCCCCGTGTTTCCTCAATAACGTCTTTCTCGATCAAATCATAGATGATCGCTAACAGCGCTCGTTCACCATCAAGAGAGATACGATACTGGGGAATACGTGGCAATCGCACATTGGATTTCAACTGAACAACATAAGGTGAGATATCAAGCAGGCCCACATCATTGGGACCTGTTGCCCACAAAGACGCAGGAAGAGAACTCAATTCCGGTGGAAGCTTATCGAGAGACAAGTACATAGGAGAGACAACCCTCTCTCCCAACGTAAGCTTTACACCCGCAGGAGAACAATACAAAGTTGCATACAAACGTTTAAGCAAATCCAGGCCCAAAAGATTTTCACCACAACCCGTGGTTAAAATCAACGGAGCTTCTAGCTCACGAGGCCCAATTGTAAGGGGCAAAGGGCGCGAAACTGGATTGCTAACGGGGGCGCCAGAAAATCCAACGGAAACATTTGTTAAGCCAGACAAAGGTGCGCCAGGGAGTTTCGAATGCTTAATGGAACTTTTCGCTGCACCAGTGTCCAACAGAAAAGGCTCAACGACGCCCGATATAGCAACTGCGACGTAAGGCCCTCTCTGATCAACCGGAACTGATACCACTCCCTCTCCTTGTCTTCGGCTGTCCTAGTAATTACTGTCGTCAGTTCCCTGATCGACGTAATAATCGTCTACATTGTACTGCGCAGATCGTCCTTGCGACGATCCACGTTGATCAAAACAATTATCGGAATTTGATGAGGTATCTGAGCGATCATTCTGAGCACCACGACCTCTACCACGTGGTGCCTGCTGCGAACCACCACGACCTCCTCTAGATGAGTTACCACTATTACGTTCGTTTAGAACAGGACAATTGAATTTGATATGACCCTCCTGTCTACAATAGGCACATTGATTGTACCCTAACGAGGATCTTTGGGAAGAGGAGTCATTACGAGATTGTGATCTGTTCGATTGCGGCTGTGATCTATTTTGTTGCGAAGTATTCTGATTCGAAGGTGGAGGATAGGCCTGCTGTAACAACACTTTAGTTTTAAGCTCTTTCGTCTTTTTATCAGCACGGTCGTTCTCTTCTTTCTCTCTGTTCTCATAATATTGTGCCGTGGCCAATATCTGAGCTGAAGTAGAAACGGCCCACGCACTTTCTGAATTCTTCAATTTATTGCTCAAATCGGGCAATAAGTTCGAAACAAATTTATCCACGAACAACCTTTGACCACCCTCAGTGCTCATATCCTGACCACTATGATCAATGAATGCCTCCTCAAACCTCGTAAAGAAGTCAGAGACACTCTCGTCCTTTTTCTGTTTACAAGCTGACAATTTGTCCCAATTTACCCTCATAGCTGGCATAAGAGTTTTCATTAACGTTATTATTCTTTGAGGGAGAGCAGTAATGAGTTGTTCAGGCTTAGCCCCACCAACTTGTCGCGTATCGGCCGCAATAAGAGCAGCCCAATCGCCACCTAATTCATTTGGATGATTCTCCTGACGAATCTTAGCCCATACCGGTTGCGGTACGACATTGCCAAACAGCATGTCAATATCGGCAAGATTCATTACCGTAGCGTCTACGAGCTGCGATAATTCCTTATAATACCCTGCAGGATTTTTGCGAGGGTCAGGCAAGGATTGCTTTACCTGTAACACTTCTGAGCGTTTCCATGGGAGATGTATCCATACTCTCTGGAAATGTGGCGGAATAATAGGATTAGCATTAGCATCACCTGGCATCCATACTGGTGGAACTTCACGCATAGGAAATTGACCAGACTCATCTGGCTGTCTTTCAACATCCTCAACAAACAAGGCTTGAGGTATAGGAGTGGGACGAAAAGATAGCAATCGTTCAACAGCACATCGAACATTGGTATCCACTATCAGTCCAGTCGAGAACTGAAGCTGTAAATCAGACAAAGCGGTCAGCACCTCGTCAGGTGCGTCGGCCGATATCTGATCACGAAGAACCTTACACATTTCCTCGAACACAAATCTTTGGGTTGGTATATTGAATTGACAAAACGTATCGAGTACAATACGTGGTGGATTTCTAAGGGGATGCGTCATCCAACCCATCGCCATAATATATAGCGAAGCGCGTTCCCTGTTACCAGGAAGCTGACTACGTCTCTGAGGACCATCTGAACCAGCGGACCCAAGAACAGGTCCGAGCGAATGAAAGAAACTAGCCGCAAGAGGAGAATTACGACTACGAGTAGAGGGAGAAGTATAGGACACAGGACTAACAAATGAAGGAGTAGAAACAGAAGCAACAGCAGGAGTTAACAGAGCAGGAGCAGTAGCGGGAGCAGGAGTATGTGGAAGCGGAGGAGCAGTAGGAATAGCAACAGGCAAAGGAGCAGGAACAGTCGGAAGAACGGGTGCAGGTTGAGGAACAGGCAAAGGAAGAATAGGTGCAGGAACAGGTACAGGGGGAATCACAGGAGCTGTGGTACCCTGTACATACGGAGGTGGCGACTTCATAAGATAGGACATTAAAGGATCCTCAACTGCCTCTTCCTTCTTTTCCGACTCCGTAGGCAAAGTAGGATAGCATTTATCTATAGTCATACGCTGTAATCTATCAAACACTTCCTTCTCCTTAACCTCCTTATCATGCTGAAATTGCTCTGCTTTCTTTACAATAGTAGCAACATTATCTCTCTGATTTCGTTTAGTCTGTCTGATTTCTTTCTGTCGGGCTTCTTTACGCCACAACCGAAAGGCATCAAACATGGCCGGCCTTGACTTCTTCTCGAACAATTTAGCCTCTAGGTTATCTAGGATCGGGGTCTCAAAGCTACCATGAGGTGGCCAACTAAGGACACCGTCCTTCTTTGTATAACGAATCCAATAATCATTAAAAGTAATCGGGCCTAGCCCATGTTTACTGTACAGTTCATAAGTCGGAGTTCCAACCGGAGGTATCGGACACGAGTCCTCCAGTCGGGAATCCGCACCACAAGGTCTGAAACAACTGAACAAAGTACTACGACCAGGCATCTTGCACACTAGCCGAGTTTCACAAACTTCAAGGGTTACGGGATTTACCAAGTCCCAGCAAAGAGCAAAAACCCTCGGTTTTTGGCGGCTGCAGTCGTCAAATAACACAACAAAGTACGCTAGCAAAGTGTCACCGACAAAAACACTCACACAGCGTCAACAACAAAAACACTCGCTAAAGTGTCAACAACTAAGGACTCTGGGAGCGACCCACAAATACTTAACTCAAAGATCGATGGCGTCACCAGGAAGGCCCGTCAATCGTCTCGCTATACCAAGGTCTACGCCAGGCGCCAAAACAGGTCTACAGTCAGGGCAGCAGTCCGTCGCAGCCGTCAGGAGGCGGGAATCTTCGCGGGAAAAGTCTTCGGGCCACTTATTTCGACAACAGGATCGATGAAGCGGAGTGCACCTTCCCTCGGAGATTTCACACGAAGTTCCTCACGATCGTCGGGCTTGGACCGGTACCACTGATGCAGCCCCACTTTGGGCGCCAACTGAAGGACTGGGTTCTTTAAGACCCAGCGGTGCCAGGGCACAACACCTGAAACCTTCGTGGGTAACCTGCTCCGGCGTACGAATGACAGAGACACGGGACACTTCCTTCGGCGTCAAAGATTCAAGGTTTATTTACTGCAGGGAACACAGAAGTCACGACAAGTACAACACGTGCAACTTGGGGAGACTGCTTCAAATTGGTTCTGTGGATCGCTCCTTTTATACAGAATTTACCCATAGGACAACATGATACACAAAAGTTTACAATCCGGTTCCCACAATTATCCCCCAGAGGGGTCGCTTTGGTCACTTTGATACACACAAGGTCCGGAACATAAGTGCGGAAACATTTGGCGGTTCCCAACTGTAAAAACCCATCTTCCCAACATTAGTGCATTCCAATCGGCAGTAAAACAGATCGAAATAGGAACAAAGACAGGTGCAGAGGAAGATGGAGACAGTGGGGAGATCGGAAAGGGTGTAAAAGGGGAGGTATCGGGAAACACGAGATACAGGCATCAAAGGGACGTGCCTAATGAGATGCACGGCTGAGACAATAAACCGGCACGGCAAGATGAGCCTCGAGCGGGGCCATCTGCCTTACAGTATCATCCCCCTCATCATAAAGACACTTACAAAGGACATGCGTCTTCCGCAAATATCTTGGGAGTCCCAGGGTCGCGAAGCGGACAACGTCCGTTCGCTGGCTACTTGAGGGCAAGAGACAAAATGGATGCCGTATCTAAGATGGAACCCGTGGGTACAGAGGAAAAACCCACATAACAAACGAACGGTTTAAGTTAGCACAGCGAAACTGCGCACACTTACTAAACTCGTCATTTGCAGTTCGTAGATACCAGACTCGACCATATTCGTGCGAGTCGAGAACATCACTTACAATTGTCACGGAACCTCAGGCCTCCGCTTCGACCATGCCACCCTCCGCAAGGAGCATGATGCCCTGGCCGCTGAAGTCAACAGCACCCTGCCATAGTGTCCCCTGCCCCTTTTTTAGAGACTTTTGGGGGGTTGGAATTGGGAGTTGGGTTTTTTTGGGACTTTTGAAGGACAATCGTTGGGGTTAGGGATGGTCTTGCGGGAGATTATTTTGTTAGGGCTATAAAAATATACTTTTTGAAACTTTATCTGACCATACCTGTTTTTTACTGCTTTTGAGTCTGGTGGGTGGGGGTTTAACATTAAGTTTGTTTTCCTGAATAGTCCTAGGACTTTAGTAGTACTACCGTCAATCTCTCGTCTCTCCTAATACTCCATTATACTACCTCCAACCAAACGCTTATTTTACCTGTAATTTGTGTTTGAAAGTAGGGCTAGGCCCAGGGCTGGCTCCACGGGAAATGGCGATTAAGGTTGGCAATCCAGGGCGGATTAAATTTCCTCCTCATTGCGGTGGTACTAGTGGTGTGACACAGTGGCAGTTACATGCCTATGGAAAAAAAGAAAATGAAACCTGGTTTGTCCTTACTGTAGCATTACAACGGTACGATAGAGAATATAGCAGGTGACAGTACACTAGAACAGTGCCACAATGTAGCCTAACAAATGGTAAAGTATTGATAGTATAACTTGTACTTGTGTTGGATTTTTGACATTGGCTACTACTACAAGAAATAGTACTGAAGCTGAAGGACACAGCAGCGTAATAATTTGCCACGTCTAGGAGGAGGATGTTCTTGATGACCAATCAAGTTGATGGCGCACATGAAAATCTGCTTTCATTTGCCAATAGTGACTGAGTGTCAAGCTAGAATATATCCTCGGATTCCTTCACCAGCCTGTTGCTATGACCTTATCCTTCCCAGCAAGTGTGTGGAATTATTGATGTCATTTAGTCACACATCAAGCAAAACCACACAGCCCGGGGGAAGAGGGTTAGGGTTTGTAAAATGGATGGGAATGGGGGTTTCTTTTTGGGTAGGTTTTGTTGAGAGAAAAAAAAAAGCACAGCATGGACAAACAATAATTGAACATAAAGACATTTTTGGGTACAAAGCTAACCATAAATCTTTTACGTGACATAAAGGAAGTGCATGCACTACTGAATGCATTGTTACTAAAAAGTAAGTAGTACTTTCGACAACCGTGAATGACAGAATGCGACAGTACAGGGCTACATTAAATTAGGTTTAAAAAACAGCCGAAGTAAAACCTATAGAATGGCTGTAGGGATCAATTTAGAAGCATAGAGAGATCCAAGAAATGCAGTCACACTCATAGAAGAAAACAATGGATACTGTATCTGTATGTTGTTGTAGTTGTCCTCCTGTTGAATTTGGTAAGTAAGTTGCATGCAGCAAACAATTCCTCTTATTAGCGGCACTCCTCCATTCCAGCTGACGCTTCGTCCATCAATGTTGGTGACCAGAAGACACCCTGTCCACTGCCTGCCTGGCGGATGCTGAATTGCGGCTCGCTAATGTGAAGCCTGACTCCATCCTTTTTTCCCCATTGCACAGACTGAAACCCGGCCTGTAATTATTGAACGAAAAACTGCATTGATAAATAAATATAAGGTATGTACGCTGTGTAGTGCAAAAAGTCACACTTTGATTTTCCTAATAGACAGTACAATATTTTTGAAAGTGCGTACTCTGTCTGAGTCACCTTTTGAAGGATAAATAAGTATGGGCAAATTAATTTAGCGGATCTTTCCCCTCAAGCTAGGTGTACTGTAAACTGTGTTTTCAGAACAAAATTAGACCTTCCCAGCAGTGCTCCCACCCAGACCCTTACTAAAGCCAGTCGCAAAAATGTAGAAGACCCCCAATCAGATCTCAAAAACGAGGCCTAGCAGAAAACTGGTGACAAAACGTACTTCGAAAGTAAAAGTAGGCCCAAATACCCCCTTACCCACCGTGGATTGTATTCAAACCACTTGCCATCAAGCAAAAGTATCCATAGCCAGCATCGCTCCAAGACTCGAAAACCCCCCCACCCAAACACATGCAATAGAAATACTGCTAACCCTAACAAGCCCTAAGTTAAGAATAGTGGCAAAGGCTTTCTTTAACTATGCCAAATCCCCCCGTTCTCACCATGGATTTTCTTCAAATGACTTAGAACAAAAATTACACATTCTCACGAGTGCTCTAAGACCCCTGAACTCAGTTGCAAAAATCTAGAACACCCCGAAACACATGCAATCCTGCTGCTAGGGCTAACCCTAACGAACCCTAAGTTACAGAAAGTGCCAAAAGGCTTTTCCTTATGGATTTTGTCCCAACCACTTCTATCCGGTATTAGACCTTCCCAGGAATGCCCCAAGACCCGCCAACCCACCCGCCAAAAAGCACAACACCCCCAAACAGCCAAAAAGGAAAATCTCATATTTACAATATTTCTCGGCCTACGGTCCAAACGCGCTGTGCAGCTAGGCCATAACTCCAGTTTTCCACCACGGATTTCCTGAAAAGCAAATGCAATCAAGATTAGACTGTGCCAGCAGTGCTCCCAGACCCCAAAACTCACCCACAAACACCCGGAACCCCCCCAAAGAGCACCTCAAAGGCAAGCAAGTCAGCAAAAACACAAAAATATTCCCGCCTCCGATTTGGTCCAAACCACTTTTATCCAATATTAGAGCTTCCCAGCAATGGCCCCAGAGCCGTCAACTCACCCGCAAAGAAGTAGAACACACCCACAAGTGCTGAGTCTTTCTTCATTGGGCGTAATCATTCCAGCCCTCTGCTTTGATGGAAATAGGAGTCTGGAGGAGGAGGAGGAGGATAGAGGAGCATGTTCTTCTGAACTTGTGAACCTGAGGAATGCAGACTGCGGCACCTTCAAATCAATAAGCAAACAAGTGAAGACAGTTCTGCTGATGGGCTTGTTTTTGTGATTAGGTGATTAAAGTTTGAATTATATTAACTGTGCACAACAAAGACAGACAGACAGACACACAGGAATAAAAGTGAATGAGGACGAAAAAGAAAGTTATTGATTCATTGTCTCATTTTCAGGGCTCGGTGTCAGGGTCCAGGAATACGAATAAGGCTTCGTCATCATACTCTACGAATTCAGGCAGGGTGAGCTCAGTGTCACCTAACAGAGAAGAAATTCCCTCATCTACGTTGCTGTCCACCTCGTCTTCATCCGGCGTGCTTTCTCGTACTTTGTAATCTGGTGGTATGAGGTGCTGATTCATCTTGATCATTGTCAACCTCTCCACATTTTTGGGCGAGAGGCTGCTCCGTTTGGGAGTTACAATGTCACCAGCAGCACTGAAAACACGTTTAGAAGACACGCTTGCGAGTGGGCAAGACAAGTAGTTTAAAGCCAGGTTGGAGAGCTGTGGCCACAATTATTTTTTCCCATGCCAATACGCCAATGGGTCAGCATTAACATAGACCTCTGTTGAGTCATTCAGATAGTCCTTCACCATCGACTCAAGGTCCTCCTCCTCCAAGGTTCCTCCACTTTGCTTAGCTGTTGCTGTGACCTTTTGAGAACCAAACCCAAGCAGAGCTAGCCAATCCTCTTCAGCCTGCAATGTTACTGTTGTGTCTGGTGCAGATGATCCCATTGCCGGTGTCTTTAACGGCTGAGAGGTCACTTGTGCCACAGTCACAGGTGCAGAAGTGGATTGTTTTGACTGGGGATGGCCTTCTGATGCTGATGTACGGCCTTTTCCTTCAATGAGCTGCCGTTCTCTTTCAAACCTCTTGGCTGACAAGACTAGCCAACGTTTGTACTTTGTAACATCTTCATCATCAAAAGGAAAGAATGCTCGGCCTGCCAGTGCCTTTTTGTAGCATGGATCCAGAATAGTAGCACAAATGTAATGCTGTTCTGAGTGGATCATTTTAAGACGTGCATCACCTTGTAGGCGCTCTAATAATTTCTCCGCCAAAACAAAAGGGTCTTGGTTTTTTTCATTTTTTTGAAACACAGAAGACACCGCCTTCAGTTGGTGCTCCAGCATGTTAACAATGGGATAGCTTTTCCCAAATTACAGTCCTCCTTGCTGACTGCACGCGTGAAGAACTCAAAAGGACGAAGCATGTCTGTCAGGCTTTTAACTATTTCCCATTGCGCCGCATCCATCCTCAGGTCCTTGTGAGCTGTACCCTGTTTTAAGAAATAGTGATCGAGTACCGTATACTGCTCATACATACGCTCAAGCATGTAGAAGGTTGAGTTCCAACGAGTTGCCACCTCCTGGATGAGTGCTTTCACTGGCATTCGACGTTCATGTAGCAGGCTCCTCAGATTCTTCCGGGCCTTAAAAGAATGGCTGAAAGGGTTGCACATTTTTTGGCAGGTGTCCACTACCTCGTACGCTGGACTGTCTTTATCACTCAAGAATTTTTTAACAACCAGGTTTATACAGTGCGCCAAACACAGCACTCTGAAATAGTGACCCAGCTCCATGGCCTTAACTACATTGGCGCCATTATCCGTGGAAACATAACCAATCTGGCGTTTTTTTGGGGACAGCCAGTCAAGGACCTTTGTGTTAAACTCATCCAAAATGTTTTGTGCTGTGTGACTTTTCTCCAAACCAAACATGGCTAGTGTTGCATGTTTCCGAGCAGCTTTAAAAACTTGGTCCGGGTCAACACCTGCGTTTAGCTTTGCTTTAACCCCTGAAAAAGAGACCCAGTGTGCAGTGATGCACATGTAATCAGCGCCTGCGCCACTGGTCCACATGTCTGTTGTCAGATGTATAGTGTGAACAGCACTCTTCTGCAAAGCTGCCCCAATCACCTCCAGCACATCTTCATGTAGTGCTGGAACCGCAACTCTGGCAAAATAGAACCGGCTAGGAACCTTTCATTTAGGGCAGAGCGCTGCCACTAATTCTAGAAAACCAACCCCTTCTACAAAAGAAAAAGGGAGAAGGTCCAGAGCTAGCATTTTAGCCAGCTTAGGGCCAGATGTAGGTAAATTTTATTTTCCGACCTCTTAAATACCGAGTCATACCGGCTCGGTATTTCAGAGGTCGGAAAATAAAAGTACCGAGATGTAGGTAAATGCAGATGTGCAATTACCGAATCGGAAACAGTCGGTATTTTCCGATGCGGGAAATACCGACCAGTTAATGCCCATTCATTCCTATGGGCTTTGAAGCCCATAGGATTGATTGGGCATTTACCGGTCGGTATTTACCACATCGGAAAATACCGACTGTCACAAGGGTGCAGGGGGTGTCACTTTGACACCCTCTGGCACCCCCAAAAGAGGCTCGGGTGCCATGTGGCAGGCATACCTGCCCTAAGGGCAGGTCTGCCTGTCATATGGCATAGGTGTGCATGCACACATGTGCATGCACACCAGAAACGGTATTTTACCATCAAGTAGTATTTGATGGTAAAATACCGATTTTGTACTGCTTGTGGGACTCAGAAGAGTCCCACCTACATACCAATTTACCGGAATCCGTAATGATACCGACTCGGTATTTTACATACTCGGTAAATTTACCTATCGGTAAATTTACCGAGTCTGTAAAATACAGGGACCTACATGTCAAATTGCTCTTACCGGTCGGTAACGGCCGAATTCGGCCGTTACCACCCGGTAAACGCCTACCTACATCTGGCCCTTAGTGTTATACAGACGCGTCAGTGGGTGGTTGCATTCATATTGCGCTTCTGTAAACAACATCTTTTTAATGTTGCCCTGGACCAAGCATTTACGGGATGATGATGATGATATCTTCGACCCAGTTACGCTCGCTGATGAACTTTTTCGCATTGGTGTCTCACTCTCTCCCACACTCTTAGTGTGGCTCACATGGGGTGTGCTGCTGACAGGGGTACTGGGTGTAAGTGAAGTGTTTGACACGTCTTCTTCCTCCTCGTCATCATCAGATGAAACAGCATTACGTGCAATTCAGACTTCCATGATCGCCTGTAGGTGCGCAAACCATTTGACAGCGTGTTTTCTTTCAAGATGAAAAAAAAAAAAAGTACTACAGTGAGCAAATTGAAAGTGCTAAAAACTCTAACAAAAAGCTCTACGAAATAACCAAACAGCTGGCGGGATGCGTTCCTGACCTGAACCCTCCTTGCTCACAAAGCTTTTGTGACTCATTGGCATCCTTCTTTTTCACCAAAGTCAATGATATTTTTTCGGCTTTCAATTCTGGTGAGAACCAAAGTATTGGAAAAATAACTACTCCACTCATAAGCAATAACCTGTCTCACTTTGCAGAAATCACAGAAAACCAAATCCAGGATATCATCAAAACCATTAAGTCTGGATCTGCATTGGATCCCTGCCCCCTGAATACCCTTCGTTCACTAATGGATACCGTGATTCCTGTTATAACCCAAATATGCAATCTTATGTTCCGTACAGGCATTTTCCCTAATCCCTTAAAAAAGACTTTATTAAAACCACTTTTGAAAAAACCCGGCCTAGATAAAACCGAATTGAAAAATTATAGGCCCATAGCCAACCTCCCGTTTCTTGCCAAAATAGCTGAGAAAGCCATGAATACCCAACTTACGGAATTCATCGAGCAACACCATCTGCTCGATGAAACACAATTTGGATTCCGCAAGTTTCATGGAACTGAAACAGCGCTCATCAAAGCGGCGGACGACATCCGATTTATCAGAGACCAAGGTGGTGCTGCACTATTGGTGCATCTAGATTTATCGGCCGCCTTCGACACGGTCGACCATAAGATCTTAGTCGACCGTGTCGAAAAGATGGGCGTGCAAGGCCTCGCAAAAAAACTACTGGCATCTTTTCTGACGGATAGATCCCAGGCAGTCATCCTGGGACAATTCGAGTCTGCAGAGTTGTCACTGCCATGTGGGGTACCTCAAGGTTCATCCCTTAGTCCGACACTTTTCAACATCTATGTGTCGGACCTCGCTAAAACCACCAAAGCGCACGGGATGAACCTTACCTCATATGCGGATGACACCCAGCTAATTCTGGCCGTCAGAAACGATGGGGAAACAGTGGCGGAGAGTTTTAAAACAGGTATGCTGGCCATTGGCCAATGGATGGCAGCAAACTGTTTAAAGCTGAACTCCGATAAAACTGAGGTGGTAACCTTTGGCCATCTCAGTCCTAACTGGTCTCCAATATGGTGGCCATCATCCTTCGGAGCCTTGCCTAAACCTGCCACGAAGGTGAGAAATTTGGGCGTCATCTTCGATGACAATTTAAACTTCATGGCCCATGCTAGTCAGACAGCCACCACAGCGTTTTACAAACTACGCTCGATCAGGAAGATTCTTCCCTTTCTTCCCAAAAATGTAGGCAAGACATTGGTTAGCGCTCTTGTCCTATCGGCATTAGACTACTGCAATGGCTTGTTTGCCAATGCCCAAGCTAGGGTTATCAAGAAAATGCAGACAGTCCAAAATGCAGCAGCCAGACTTCTCTCAGATATACCCAAATGTAAGCCTATAACTGAGACCTTAAGAAATTTTCACTGGCTCCCTATCAGGAACAGAATTAAATTTAAAACACTGTGCATTGTGTATAAATCGCTACATCACCAAGCACCTCAATTCCTGAGAGACCATCTTGTTCCATATATTCCTTCTCGGGCACTCCGTTCAGCTAAACTGAACGATTTAGTAGTGCCTCGGACTAAGCTGGTCAACTGGGGAGACAGACGTTTCCTGGTTGCCGCTCCAAAATTATGGAACACACTCCCGCAATCCATAAGATCCAGTCCAAATCTCATGTCCTTTAGAAAGAATCTGAAAACATGGTTATTCAACCTCTAATTACTCATAAGACCGCACAGGAGAGCATACAAAGTACAGCGCCGAGACGCCTGCGGGCAATTGTTCGCGCTTAAGAAATGTTAAAAATAAATAAATAAATAAATGACCTCTCTGGCCTCCGGTACCATAGTTGGAACCAAACTTACCACGACTAACTGCCAACTTACAAATGTTACAAATGGCGAGGTTTTCCTTTTTTGGGCAAACACTAAAGAAGTCCCAAACTGCGGACTTGAAATGTCTTTGGGGGCCGGAGGAGGCGGCGATACTGGTGGTGGTCCTGCTGCTAATGCCAGATGAAGAGGAGGATGTGGATTGCCGAACTTCAGTACGTTTTGCACTTTCACCACCACTAATTGAGGTCGAGGTCGATGGAGGTCCCTTCTGGCGAGTAAGAAATATGGAAGCAGTAGGTGTTGGTGTACTAGTTAACTCCAATGACTGTGGTGTTTCTTCCATTGCCTCCTCGTCGACAACATCATCACGGTGAGCAGCTTCTCGGGCTAGGGTCAAAATGTCTTTTTGCTGCATGCCCGCTGGGGCTGCAGTGACCTTTATGATGACTGCGTCGTCGTAGTGAGAGTCAGCAGGAGTATCTGCCACTTTTTGTTGAGCCTCATCACACTCCATAACTATGAGTCTTTCGACGCCCTTCCTTTTACGCTTAACAACCTTTGTCAGATCATGGTGTGCCTCACTCTCAGACGGCAGTGATGGTGGTTCCCAATTTAGATCCGTATCATCAGAAGGAGGTGGGCTTGAAGAAGATGTAGACCTCACCCTTGATCTCTTCCTTGCTAGGGGTGTGGAAGACAATGAATGATCATCAGGAGTAGTGGCTTCCTCAAATGATACCTCGCCTTGATTGTCGATTTCCTGATGTGCCCCTACTTCGGGAGGAACAACTATTGTGGGCACTTGTGACCCTCCATGCACCTCTGCTTGCGCATCTCCTTGCGCTGCCTCTCCTTCCACATGTACTTGGGCTTGTACTTGAACATGTGGTTGTTGTTGTGGCTGTGGTTGTTCAAAACTCGTCAGATGAGTTACAACAACCTGTGTTGATTCAGAGACATTGCTGCTACTTTCTTGCGATGAGCCAACATCACTGGTCGATGGTGATTGAACAACTAGACTAAGTGCCTCTGCAGCACTCAAGGGCTTGGACTTAAGTTGGCGTGGTGGTGGTGGTGGTGGCACTGAGCCCAATGGAGCGGGGGTGCTGCTCCCAGCTTGGTCCCCAGCAGATCCCGCTGCTGCTGCAGGCGTACTTTTTTTTTTTACTCCCAAAAAACGTGGCCGGCGGCACACCAGTCTCCTTGGTAACTTGCTTCTTCTGCTCCTTACTGGCAACTTTCTTGCTAGAGGAGCTACGGGGTACTTTTTTTGGGGCCATCTTCTTCAGAGCAGGTCAGAACAGCAGGCCGCAGTTGCATGAGTTGCTGAGTTGTCGGTGGCCAGATGTGACGTTGCGTGACGTTATGCTGCACACACACACCGCTGCAGGACTTCTTCCTGGCACTGGTGGTTCTCTTGAGTCTTGTGCACCTAAAAGCAATCGAAAACAGAGGAACATCAGTTCAGTTATACACCCCAAAAAAATCGAAAAAACACAAAAAAATCAGCACAATCCCATGCCCTCCATGATGTTTAAATTCAAGACACCCCACAGAAAGACTAGGCACATGCACCATTCACTAGCCCTGGTGAAAAGGCCACAACAACAGCCCAAAAAAACGAAAATCACAGAAAAATCAGCACAATCCCAAGCCCTCCATGATGTTTGAATTCAAGACACCCCACAGAAAGACTAGGCCTATGCACCACTCAGTACCCCTGGGCATGAAGGTTGAAAGCTAGGCAAAATGGTTGCAGACCTAACAACACTGCCTGCATTCAAAATGGCACCCTCCCTCCCAGCACATAGCCAGGGCTGTACCAGCACTCAAAATGGCCCCCAGCCACATGGCCTGTCCCCATGAACACCCCAAAAAAAAATCGAAAAACACAGAAAAATCAGCACAATCCCATGCCATCCAGGCCCTCCATGATGTTTAAATTCAAGACACCCCACAGAAAGACTAGGCACATGCACCACTCACTAGCCCTGGTGAAAAGGCCACAACAACAGCCCAAAAAAACGAAAATCACAGAAAAATCAGCACAATCCCAAGCCCTCCATGATGTTTAAATTCAAGACACCCCACAGAAAGACTAGGCCTATGCACCCCTCAGTACCCCTGGGCATAAAGGTTAAAAGCTAGGCAAAATGGTTGCAGACCTAACAACACTGCCTGCATTCAAAATGGCCCCCTCCCTCCCAGCACATGGCCAGGGCCTGTAGCAGCACTCAAAATGGCCCCCAGCCACATGGCCTGTCCCCATGAACACCCCAAAAAATCAAAAAACACAGAAAAATCAGCACAGTCCCATGCCATCCAGGCCCTCCATGATGTTTAAATTCAAGACACCCCACAGAAAGACTAGGCACATGCACCACTCACTAGCCCTGGTGAAAAGGCCACAACAACAGCCCAAAAAAACGAAAATCACAGAAAAATCAGCACAATCCCAAGCCATCCAGGCCCTCCATGATGTTTTTATTAAAGAAACCCCACAGAAAGACTCAGTCCACCCACCACTGAGTACCCCTGGGCAAAAGGCCCCAACAACAGCCCAAAAATCGAAAATTACAAAATTGTAGTTGCAGCAACTGTAATCCCCCAAACAAACTTACTTGTGAAATTTCTAATCTAAAAGTGATCCAAAGAAAGTCAAAAAGGCCTCAAATCCAAATATCCAGCAGCATCCACAAAAAGTAATCCTTCCAGCTCCAGATCCAAATGAAAAGTGACCAGGAGATGGACAAAGCACTGGGAGGAGCCTGCTGGACAGGAACAGGAAGTTGGAGACTGTGGGGCACTTCCTTCCTCCCACCCCCCCCACCCCAAAATGGACTCCTTGCAAAAAATGTGCAGGCAAATGTCAACCTGAGGAGTTATTCAGATAAAAATCATCATTTTCAGAAGGTTTATGCTGCTTGCTGGTGGATTTCTTGTGCAGAATTGCAAATTTTGTATTTTCGCGAGTGCGAGATTGTTGCTGCCCGCCGCATGTATGCGTTCGCGAACTCTCGCGATACGTGATCACGGCGTATTTGCGTTGACAAACTCTCGCTGTGCAAGGTGGCGAGCGCGATGACGTAATCGCGGTCGCCAAACTCCCGCGGGATCTCGCAGCAAGATCCAAAATGGCGCAGCACTCGCAAAATATCGAGAAAAACAACTCGGCAAAGGCTGAATGACGGTAAGTGAATGCCGCGTGCCGCAAAATTGTATCACCAAGAAAAAAAAATCTGCCGCGTGCAAATTTGCGGATTTTCGGTAAATTCGCGAGCGTTCGCGGATTGCGAATTTACCGAAAATCCGCGAGCGGAACGGATTTTCCGCCCACGCTTACTTAGGACCCAGACATTTTTATTATCCACTTGGGGAGGGGGGGGCGACTTGGCCTGGCGGGGAGGAAAGCACTCCTCCACGACATTCAGAGGGACCTCACGGAGGCGGCCAGGGCCTTTGGGAGCATCGCCATCTTTTTGTCAGAACTGATCAGCAGGAATGAATGGCATGGGGCAGAATCCCAGAAAGTGGTCGAGAACTCCTGGAAAAAGCTGAAATCACTGTGAGCAAATTCTGTATAACCAATGGTTTTGAGACTGTCAAGCATGGGCTCATCCACACGGGCCGCCTGAGTTCTACACAAAGGATGAGGGGCACCTATCTGAGGAAGGCATGGGAGTTTTCTGGAGCAACCTGTGGGGCACCATGGCTTTAGCAGGAAGCAGATGAAATGTTTTTAGGACGAAGGAGGAGCCGCAGGAAGACGTAAGCCTCCCTGACGGTGTGGCAAAGAACAACGGGATAAGGGTTGGTACGGAGGCACACCGGAGGGTGGTGTGCCAGAATAGGACCACTCACCTTAGGATGCCTCATGGCTGGGTGTGTGGGCCTAAGGGCAGTGTGTAGGACCACTCACTTTGGGATGCCTCACGGCTGGGTGAGTCGGCCCACCAAAAGGGGGTAGCAAATGGAGACGGTGCTCGTAGCCCCGCCGGTTGGCAAGGCACAACAGGAGTCGGACAAGGTAGCAAGTTGTGTCATAACTCCGGGACAGCAGCTACAACCCAATTCCGGGACAGCAGCTACAACCCCCGTGCAAAAGAGAGGCCAAACCCAACCGAACCAAGGAACGACCCAGAAGGGCCAAGAGACAATACAAGCCAGCAAATAAGCTATCCACCGAAGTGTCAGTATAATTTGCTGGGACAAATGATATGTGGCAAGTGTGATGTATAATGCTGTGCATATGAGGATGATGCAAATATGACAGTTCACCAATGATGACTTATGGCATGAGATACAAAGTGCGCAAATATATACAAATGTATTCCGAATAAAACTGTGGACAACAAATGACCACCACAAGAAGTGTGTACGTTGGCTTATTTATAAGAAGGAATACAATGAGGGAAGATATAGTTTATGTGGGAGTGGGCTAGGTGCGGGGGTTATGGCTCTTGGAGACGTCTTCTTAGCTTAATGCCTGCCTGCGACTAGCATTCATCCACTGGAATATTGCACCGTTCTACAGATGATTACATATATTTTCTAGAATGTCTGCTGGCAGATATTGTCACTCACTAACAGTGCTTCAGTGAAGCCATTTTAAATGCTTTTGAGCTTCGAAAATGCAAAACAAATAGATATAATCCAAATAGTAGAATACTGCCACAGATGCATTATTATGTCTGATCTTTCAGAGAAAGTGTGAGAGAGATCGTTAAAAGTAAAACCCTTTTAGAAGAAAATTTTAATTGCACTCATCCAATCACGGTGTGCAATTAGCTCATATGTGAACATTTGGAAGATGGCCTTGCTTCAAAAAAGCATTTTCTAGGATTCACTTCCTTTTGTAATGCCTTTGTAATAATATTTTAATGTGTGTTCAAGAGAACAGAAAAAAGGAACACCACAAAATTCAGAATGAATGTGGCAGCTCCAATGAATACCCCTCAGATTGTTTCAGAACATGTAGGTCATCATGCAAAGAAACCTAAACCAAAACCCACCCTTAACCTTTCCTTCCACTTCAGCCCCCCCAACTCCCCTCACCCAGCCAGATCTACACTCCACACTGTATTTACTCACCTGGCGTTCTCAGATAGACCACACAGTAAAGGCAAGGATTTGAACTATTGGATAACCGTTTTTAAAGGTTCTCGGGTTGCTTACTGTGATATGGAGTGAGAAAATAATAAGCAATTCACCAGGACATTGATAGACTAACCAATGTTCAAGTATTGATTAATGGTAAAATAGCTCTCTCAATTGTAAATATGTGGCTCTTTAAATGTCCTTGGTTTTGAATGAATATGCCCACAGCTTCTCTAAAGTGTCTTTCTTCTCCTCTAAGTTTTATCCTTATAAGGGCACTTTCCAGGATAAACATAATTGAATGGGACTTTAATGCACGAGAGGCAGGCACATAGGGGCTGATTCACAGAACTAACTTAAGACAAAATCCTAAACTTACTACTTTTGGTATTCACAGAAGTTAGGATTTTGTCTTAAGACAGACTTAAGACAGAATCCTAATTTAAGTCTGTCTTAAGTCTGTCTTATGACAAAATCCTAACTTCTGTGAATACCAAAAGTAGTACGTTTAGGATTTTGTCTTAAGTTAGTTCTGTGAATCGGGCCCTTGGTATTTCTGAATCCCTAAAGCACAAGCTACACCCAGCAGGAGTGCCTGGTAAAGGGCTCCACACTTTGCTTTCCATTTCCCCAGCACGCACGCTATCTCAGCGTTTTTTAAAGCAGCACAATCATATTTTTTTAAAACAGCAGTACTGGTTTTTAAACTCACTTGTACTGAATGTCACAATTTACTTACTATTCACTGCACTGAGCAAAGGTCACACAGAGGGGTGCCTCCCCGGTCCACCGCGGATTGTTCAGCTTGAGTGGAGAGAGTGCTGCACCACCCGGAAGTGACGCATAGTTTCCAGGTCATCTGGCCAGCTGCCTGGAACTAAAAAATTGCATGCCCTGGCCAACGCGCAGCAGACGCACTAGAGGCAGGCACTTGGTATTTCTGATTCCTGACGGCACAAGCTACACTCAGCAGGAGCGCCTGGTAAAGGGCTCCACACTTTGTTTTCCTTTTCCCCGGCAGGCACGCTATCTCAGCTTTTTTTAAAGCAGCACAATCGTATTTTTAAAAAAAGCAGCACTGGTTTTTAAACTCGCTCGTATTGAATGTCACAATTTTATTGTACTTACTATTCACTGCACTAAGCAAAGGTCACAAAGAATGGGGCCTCCCCGGTCCACCGCGATTTGTTCCGCTTAAGTGGAGGGAGTGCTGCACCACCCGGAAGTAACGCATAGTTTCCAGGTCAGCTGGCTAGCTGCCTGGAACTACAAAATCACATGCCCTGGCCAAAGCGCAGCGGACGCACTAGAGGCAGGCACTTGGTATTCTGATTCCTGACGGCACAAGCTACACCCAGCAGGCGCGCCTGATAAAGGGCTCCACACTTTGCTTTCCTTTTTCCCAGCACACAAGCTATCTCAGCTTTTTTAACCAGCATGATCATATTTTTGAAAACAGCAGTACTGGTTTTTAAACTCGCTCGTATTGAATGTCACAATTTTATTGTACTGACTATTCACTGCACTGCAAACAAAAAAAGAGTGTCATATGGTTTCAACGGAACCACACGAAGGAGCAACGAAAGGGGGGACGGCCTCACTCAGGACGTTTGAGGAAAGCCCTCACTCACCACCTGGTGATGACATGCTTCATCATTGGGCCCCAATGAAGAGTCCAAATGCCTCTTCAGTGTGCTTCGACGCCAGATCGACTGCGGAGCAGGATATGTGAGTTCAAGGCGTGCAGTGAAAAATAAACTAAATAGTGGTGAGGGGATAAAAAATGTCTTTAGTGTATCAAAAACGATTTATTAGGTGATCACGTAAGACATATTGTTAAAATTAAGTGTAGGAAAGCGGTCCCCAGTTAATTGTGTGGTTAGTTCCTTAATTGTCAGTCAACATGTTTCTGCCTCTGAAACGGTGTAAATTTACCAGGCATTCATCAGGATTCTATAGGTGTACTATACCCTGGCGGTATGGGCACTCTAAGGCCCACCCTTGCCTAGGGACGTGTAAGTGAAAAAGGAAAGGTGAAAAAAGTGCAAAAAATAGGAAGAAAAAGTGTCTTCCTAATAACTCCTGGTTTAGGAGGCTTCCTTCTTTAAGGTTTCTGCACCTGTAAAGAAAGAAAGAAATAGACGTACATAAAGGACAGGACAAACAGTTATTGGTTGTTCTTAATCACAATTGTAGATCTATGGTGCTCCAATCATCGTGAAAAGACAGTGTGTGGCGCTATAACACTATGTTTATCACCACCTGTCTCCCCGGGTTAATATGCACTAATCACTGGCAAGTGCAGCGTGCTAGAAGTGAAAAAATGGTGATTGTGGGTATTTGTATTAAAAGGGGAAGAGCCTCTTCCCCTTAGCGATCAATATGCCAAAGTGGTGAAACGATCACTAGAAAGGTAAGTAAAATGTCTCACTTTTGTGGTGAAACAGGGGTACACCATGGGTCACAGGAGGGGAAAGAAACACACAATGCATAAAAAAATAAAGAAACAGTACTTAGCTCTGTGATATGCCGCCAGGATCGGGAATGTCAATGTTTGCTGGTTTACTCACGCCCTCGACGCTAGGCACCCTCAGTGTACCTGCATTACCCTCAGACTGGACCCCGAAGATCAAGAGCGGGGCCCGGCAAGCAGGTTATGAATGTTTGGCAGCGAGGCGTTGGTTCCGGGTGGCGGGGCCTGCCTAAGTGAGGGGGCAGCGCCCTGTGTCAGCAACTAATCAGAGACTGCAACGAAATGTGAGGTGGTCGGTCACATGTGCCGGTATCACGGGCAAAGGCTTGATCGGTTGCTAAGGTGATCGTGTTCAGAGGCTTTTAGGGAATGATAACTTTATTGGTTCGGTGAGCTCGATCAGACGGACAGCGTATCACCGTATGTAGTGATTGGTCAGAGTAGCAGAGATCCGAAATGATCAAAAGGTGTCATGAAAAAGACCCAGAGGAAGGCTGCAGTTCCTAGCGCGTAGCCAAGGAGATCAACGCCAACAAGAGAGGATAAATACACGAAAGAACGAAATGACAAATGATGGTCTGTGACAGATACATGGGGTATGCCAAGGGTGACGGGCCATTTCCCCTGCTCCAACTGCAGCGTCTGTCACCTCACAACGCATACCAAGACCCTAGCACTCTAACCAGGGAAAGTGTGGACACACAGAGACCATACCAATTGTAACTCTCCGAATGTCATATACATGATTACCTGCTCTTGCGATCTACGCTATGTGGGTATGACAAGCAGGAGAGTTAAGCAGAGGATCTGTGAACACTGATCTGACATCAGATGCAAAAAAGCAACAACAAAAATGTGCAGACATTTCCTTGAACACAATCACACCACCAATGACATGCAGTGGACTGTGATTGAACAGTTGAATACTGGCAACAATATTAGCAACCGTCTTTTTGAGAAAGAGCAGAGGTGGGTCTATCGACTGGGGAGAATGAAATTCCATGGAATTCTGTGATTAAGTAGATACCTTTTTTAGTCACTAGAGTCTCACCTAGAAACGGTACCCCGTGATCACTGCCCCACGGCTACATATAGGCTTAATAATGCTCCCGCTATTTGAAATACCTATCACCCAATATCCATGGCAGGTTGTCCTATTTTTGCACCAACAGGCTATCTGCAGCCATTACCGCCTACTATTCATAGTAAACTAATAACAGAGTGACCATCATTTGTCATTTCGTGCTTTCGTGTATTTATCCTCTCTTGTTGGCGTTGATCTCCTTGGCTACATGCTAGGAACTGCAGCCTTCCTCTGGATCCTTTTCATGAAACCTTTTGATCATTTCGGATCTCTGCTACTCAGACCAATCCTTACATATGGTGATACGCTGTCCGTCTGATCGAGTTCACCGAACCAATAAAGTTATCATTCTCTAAAAGCCTCTGAATACGATCACCTTAGCAACCGATCAAGCATTTGCCCGTGATATCGGTACATGTGACCGACCACCTCACATTTCGTTGCAGTCTCTGATTGGTTGCTGACACAGGGCGCCGCCCCCTCACTTAGGCGGGCCCGCCCCCCGGAACCAACGCCTCGCTGCCAATCATTCATAACCTGCTTGCCGGGCCCCGCTCTTGATCTTCAGGGTCCAGTCTGAGGGTAATGCAGGTACACTGAGGGTGCCTAGCGTCGAGGGCGTAAGTAAACCAACAAACATTCAAATTCACGATCCCGGCGGCATATCACGGAGATAAGTACAGTTTCTTCATTTTTTGACGCATTGTATGTTTCTTTCCTCTCCTAAGGGTGTGCCAATTACGCTACCACCACCCTCCTATGACCCATGGTGTACCCCTGTTACACCACAAAAGTGAGACATTTTACTTACCTTTCTAGCGATCGTTTCACCACTTTGGCATATTGATCGCTAAGGGGAAGAGGCCTTCCCCTTTTAATACAAATACCCACAATCCCCATTTTTTCACTTCTAGCACGCTGCACTTCCCAGTGATTAGTGCATATTAACCCAGGTACAGAGGTGGTGATAAACATAGTGTTATAGCGCGACACACTGTCTTTTCACGACCAGTGGAGCACCATAGATCTACAATTGTGATTAAGAACAACCAATAACTGTTTGTCCTGTCCTTTATGTACGTCTATGTCTTTCTTTCTTTACAGGTGCAGAAACCTTATTCAAGGAAGCCTCCTAAAACAGGAGTTATTAGGAAGACAGTTTGTCTTCCTATTTTTTGCACTTTTTTCACCTTTCCTTTTTCACTTACATGTCCCTAGGCAAGGGTGGGCCTTAGCGTGCCCATACCGCCAGGGTTTAGTACACCTATAGAGTCCTGATGAATGCCTCGTAAATTTACACCGTTTCAGAGGCAGAAACATGTTGACTGACAATGAAGGAAATAACCACACAATTAACTGTGGACCGCTTTCCTACACTTAATTTTAACAATATGTCCTAAGTGATCACCTAATAAATAATTTTTGATACACTAAAGACATTTTTAATCCCTTCACCACTATTTAGTTTATTTTTCACTGCACGCTTTGAACTCACATATCCTGCTCCGCAGTAGATCTGGCGTCGAAGCACACTGAAGAGGCACTCGGCCTCTTCAGTGGGGCCCAATGATGAAGCATGTCATCACCAGGTGGTGAGTGAGGGCTTTCCTAAAACGCCCTGAGTGAGGCGGTCCCCCCTTTCGTTGCTCCTTCGTGTGGTTCCGTTGAAACCATTTGACACTCTTTTTTTGTTTACTGTATATAACCGGGGAATAACAGTGTTTCATACCACTCCCTACCTCTCTTTTTGTTGACATATTCACTGCACTGATCAAAGGTCACACAGAGGGGTGACTCCCCGGTCCACCGTGGATTGTTCCGCTTGAGTGGAGGGAGTGCTGCACCACCCGGATGTGACACATAGTTTCCAGGTCAGCTGGCTAGCTGCCTGAGACTGCAAAATCTCATGCCCTGGCCAACGCGCAGTGGATGCGCGCAGCGGGCGCGCCAAAGGCAAGCCCGTCTGCGCCAATCCGCGCCAGACCATCGCCGGGAGCCAGAATCCCTGGCGGTTTTACCGTAAATCAGGTAATCAGCCCCAACCCACTGACCAAATACACTAAGCAGGCGTTATTACACATCAGGGACAACACACAACCCTCCGGTATGTGTAAAGGTGTGCTCTCCTGCACAGACAAATTTCCAACATCGATAGAAGGTCGCTTAACATGTATAAACTGCAGTTTTCAGAGCACCCCTCTTACAACCCACCGACTCTCACAACAAAACCAACCCATGCCAAATCCGGTGAGGAGAGAGCGAGCTGGAATTGCTTCTTGGTCAACGTTTGCTCACTCCCAAAACACGCAATAAATTTCTGGGACCTGCTTTCTTCCTCTCTTCCTAACATTGGTTCCCTAACTGAAACATGGATGAAGCCCTCCTCCCCCCCGGCCCTAGCTATTGTCCTACCTGACGGATATTGTATCCTAAAATTTGACAAACCACGCAAGGCAGGAGGTGGGGTATCCATCATATACAGAGAACCAACAAAAGCAACAATATTAGACCAACTTAGCAGTCACAAATTTGAAATTCTAGTATTTAGAATAGATTTCTACTCACAGATGAGCTGGAAAGGAGCTCTCGTATACCGCCCACTGGACGTCTCTCCGACTCCACCATTCACCTTTTAAATATGATTGCTCCTTATGTGACATCGTCCAATAGATTCCTTCTTCTGTGAGACTTTAATGTCCACAGCGAGAACCCCAAGGACCCTGATGCCTCCTCTCTTCTGTTCGAGCTGGCAACACTAGGACTTATTAAAACAAAGGATGCACCCACGCACATCGTGGGCCACACCCTAGCCCTAGTTCTCTCCAACTCGCCACACACACTATACAAAACTACTAGCCCTCTAATGTGGTCAGACCACTCCATCATCGAATTCAGTTTACTGGGTCCCCCTGAGCACAGAGTTAAAAACACCAATAAAACGTGACTACAGACAATGGCACAAACTAACACCCACACTTTTCTGTGACGCCTTCAACCCTCCTCAATATGCCACCACAGACACAGCAGAGAAACGCTTGATGGTCTTTCAAGACGCAGGTAAATCTACCATAGACGCCCTCATCCCACTAAAGAGATCATCTGCGACTTCTCAACGCCCCCAGACCCCATGGTACTCTTCAGCCCTTTGGACAGAGAAAAGTCAATGTAAAAAATTTGAGAGGCAATGGCGTCAAACACATGCACCCCTAGACAAGGGAAAGTATAAAAAAGCCTTAGACTCTTACCACAAAAACATAAAAAATGCTCGGAAAAACTATATAGCCAACCAACTTGCACAAACAGATAACACCCCCAAAGTCCTTTTCCAAGTACTCAACACCCTTATCAATCCTAAAACTTGCAACCCAGAAGATGCACCAACCCAGTCTCTGCGACAATATCGCTGGTTACCTCTCACAAAAGATTGACAATATCTACAATTACATAACCTCCTCCATCGCAAGCACAGGCCAAACCTTGACCACTGATCCTGCCCCAGTCCTACCCAGCCTTTTTACCTTAAAAATATTCCCTCTGCTCACCATTCAAGAAACAGATTCCCTATTAAAAGCTTCCAAATCAGGATCCCCCAAAGATCTTATCTCAGCTAAAATCTCGAGAAGTCTCGCAGTGGAGCTGGCAGCTCCTCTCTGCTCTATCTTAAATAGCTCAATCATAGAAGGCAAGCTTCCAACAGAATGGAAAGCCGCCTAGATTATGCCCATTAGGAAAAACACCAAACTTCCCCCTGAAGTGATCTCTAACTATAGACCCATCTCACTCCTCTTTAGTGTAGTTCCTAGTTTCCCATTAGGCCCTGCGCATTGGAATAACATAAACAGTAGTATCGACCTAGAAGTGCGGATCTTCCAGGCCTCTACTGACTATGCTAAACTTAATTGGGTTTGTTACCAACTAGCTCAGAGGTCACTGGAAACTTTCTTGACAGAATAGGAAGTGATCAGCTTCCCTGGCACAGACAAGAAGGGATTCAGTTTTCCAACAACCGTGCAACATGACAACTTTGCTCCTCAGATCAAGAGTCAATCTCTAGGGTCGTGTGAAACAATAGACAGTTATTTTACTCAGTCAGGTTAGTGCAGATTACTTTCACAATATGTAGAGAATAGAGAGACGGGCGTTCGTCAATAAAGGGTTAACATTTATTGAACAGTCTTTCTTCTCGTACAAGAGAAATGAATTGCCACAATTGCAAGACTTGTTATGATAAAAAGTACGTACAGTAAGATAAGTATTGCGAGATAATACTGTAAAAGCATTGATATGGTTTCTTAGCCATACAATGGTTTAAAAGTAATAAAACATATATACATTCATATATACATTAGGCTAAAATACTCAACTGGTGCTTCTAACTACGCCTACCCCAGTGTACCTGACCTAAGCCTAATACTTGGGAGGGGAGTAAGTAAGTAGCTTTAAGTTAAGTTGGTTTTGCCAAGGTTTGCTTCAAGAATTCTCACTAAGGGTTTAGTCAACACCATACCTCTGGAATAGAATGATGGAGGTCTGGTATCTCCTTCAGGGAAACTCGGTATCCCAGTCACCCGCTGGATTTCTCGGCAGGAGAAAGGCAGTGTCTCTCTTCAGCGCGTCGAGGAGGAGGAGGGGCGACAGCATCCGCGGGCAGCTGGCATCTGCTGGGCTCTTTGCAGAGGACGGCTGTTCAGCTCCTAAGTTCACCACACCATCGTTCGCTAGTTAGCAGCGATAGCAGTAGTGATAGCAGCTATGATATCTACAGCATAACAGCAGCTTCAGGCGACGGGCAACAGGGGACTTGCTTAAGGCCACGTTGGTAGTATTTATACCTGAAAGGTGCCAGGTTTGACGTAGGTTTGCTGGACATAAGACGTCAATAAAGATGTCACTTAGGAAGTGATCGTCTATCAGTGCTCATTAGAGTTCTATTACTAATCAAAACACAGCAAGCGGGGATTTCCAGGTTTGCTGAGTTTTTATCTTGTTGAAGAACTCGTAGTGTGAATCTAGGAATCTCAGATGGTGACTTCTGCTCTGTCATTGCACTAATTGGTTGCAAAGGAAGTGGCAGAGAAAGCTATTCTGGAATGTGGCTCTGTTCGTGTGAGGCCAGAGATGAGTTTCTGAATATCGCACTTGAACGGTTATGCCAATATAGGGAATAAATGGATTTATAGCCGAATAGGGGCATAAGGTCATAGTATCGATCAGGATCCTAGATAAGCACGCAACACCCACTCCACGCATTCATGTCCATCAAATTACTAAAACTAGAGCAATAAGATGCATGTGTAACCTTGCCCACCCCAAAATACATAAATGCATTTGAAATAGGCGTACTTGTAAATACGTGAGAATGTAGGTACTGTACGTTTTCGAAGCATAAAAATGATTCAAAAATTATAGCATATGAAATCAATGAACGATTATGCAAAATGAATTACACATGAAATATCTCTGAAACAGAAGAAGGGCGAGATAAATCATCACATATAAATGCATTGCAATAAATGTGCTAGAGGCTGATGTAAGTTATTATGTCTCTAGATGTGTTTAGAAATAGAAATTGAAGCTTCTGTTCTCTAAGAATAGTTTTTACTTTAAGCAAAGAATTGTTCGTGCCAAAAAAGGGTCAATATTAAAAAGTGTTCAATTCAAAAGAATTAATGCTTGAACAGGGAAATAGAGTTCCAACGCTTTTAGCAGTTTTTGTTGTTCAAAACTGAAGGCCGAATTCAGAGTTCATGGGAACGCTGTGTGTCGGAAAGCTTCTCTAAAGTTATTGTTTCTGTTCGGGTGAGAACATCATATCAGACAGGCTCTCAAAGAATTGGTCTACAAAATCAGGTGACAGTTCGACCAAATTCGATAGTGCTGTAACCTGGCAGGCGTGAGAATGATTGCTGTCATTATTATTATTTATTTTGAGTATTTATAAAGCGCGACTGATACCTTGCAGGCTTCCTGGCGCTGGAGAATACTCTGCTGAGGAGAGACCGGAGTTGCTAGCAGAGGGGCAGAATTTAGGGGAATAGCCAGGTCTTGATGCGTTTCCTAAATGGAAGAAGTAGTGGGATCTGGCGTATGTCAATGGGCAAGCTGTTCCATAACTTGGCCGCTGCGACCCTGAAGGATCTGCCCCCGGTTCTGGCTTTGTTGAATCTGGGCACCTTTACCAGACAGGCCGAGGATGATCGTAGGTCTCTGGTGGGCGTGTACCACAGAAACAAAGCTTGCAGGGGTCTGGGCCCAAGTCCATGCAGAGCCTTAAAGACAATGCAGAGGGACTTGAAGGCCACACGCTGCTTTAAGGGTAGCCAATGTAGCTCGGCCAGGGCTGCTGTGGCCGAAGACCTTCTCGTCCAGCCAAGAGCCAGCTTGGCGGCGGCGGATTGAATTCTTTGAAGTCGGTCCAGCAGCGTGACAGGAGACTCAAGGAGCAGGGCGTTACAATAGTCAAGGCGACTTCGTCAAGGCGTCATAGTCGGGATCAGCAATGCTCACAGAAGGTCGTACCAAGGAGCAGGGCGTTACAATAGTCAAGGCGACTTCGTCAAGGCGTCATAGTCGGGATCAGCAATGCTCACAGAAGGTCGTACCTGGGTGATGTTGCTTTTGTCACTCGCTCCACTGTTACCACCTAGTCGTAGCACAGGAGTCTCAACGAATGCCGTCATCAGGATTGGTAGTCGCTGGGGACAACACAATGCGTGAGCCGTTATCGGACTGAGCAAAGTATCGACGTCCATTGGTACTGCTGATGGAAGTGAAAGACAGATGTCCAACACGCACTCATCTCCGCATAGCATACATCGTAGTACCGGTAAGAGACAGTTCTGCCATATAGGTCTGAATGAAAGGAACCAGGTCATGTTTAGATCTCTCAGCCTGGCCAATCCAAGGACGTTAGTTATCCTGTCCCGGTAGCGCATTGCTAGGATTGTCTCTTCCATTCCCATAGGAGCTATGTCTGAGCTTTGGCTTGCCATAACGAAGCAGGACGGTCAAAAATAAAATCCCTGCTACAAGTCCCAAAAATAGGGGTATGCCGCCAAAAACAGAGTGGACAAAATTAGGAACGATTCCCAGAATTGCTTGAAATGGTGTTAGCAGTCCCGTAAAAATCGTCTTAAATATGCCTGGGAGGCCTGTGGCACTAGACATGTTAAGGAGTTGTCTCAACATTTCTACGAAATGCACGGGGCAATTTGTTGATAAAAGGTCATGAACCTCCGTAGCTGTCCTTGCAACTAGAAGATCATACGTCTCTCTTGATGACGTTATGGGCACTGTTGTCTGCAAAAGCACAGACTTCATTTTGCTTAAAGTATCAATTCGTATAGAATAGAGTTTCAGACGAGGCCAGATGGGAGTCTCTGTGTCTGCAGGCCCGCTTGGAAACAATGCCTGCATACAACATTTGACCATGGATGTTACGCTAACTAGATAACTTTTCCCTGGAACAAGGCCACAACATCTGTGATCCGTTCTAAGAATGTAACTCCCATTTGCAAGTTGCATAAAGAAGGGCTCTATCTGAGTTGCAGGTGTGACTAGCTGGTGGCATGAAAGGTTGTTAGAATTACCTTCACAGGCTTCATGTAAATTAATACCCTGGCACAAAAGTATACCGCTTAGTGAATGTTTACAGTTTTCACCACTAAGAAATACATTTTGTCGCTGTCACTATAGCAAGAATGTGTGTATGGTAATTTCCATTCTGATTTTACATATCCTTTACCCAATCGTTCATACTGGCCAGTAGGTATGTACTCAAGGCACTTTTTAAATCGGAAAGTTGTTATCGGAATAGTGATAATTCCGTGTATTATCCATTCAATGACAGGACTTTCTGACATTGTCAATGGTAATCTCTCAAGTTTTTCGATGCTCAGGATTGTATAGTCTTCTCCTTTGTGTGCCAAACTGATTTGTTTATCAGTAAGGTTAAAAATGGAAAACAATGACGTTGTGTTGATTAAACGCCAAGGCACATAGCCTGAACGAAGATTTTGCAGCGTCCAGCCTAATTGTACAATAGAACGTAATTGATATTGGCCATGTTGTAACATTAGCAAATCTCTGTCTATTATGTCAAAGGCAGAGGATACAATATTGTCCAACGAATATATTCTGGAGGACAGAGTCATTAACCCATTGTCCACTACAGAAAGTGATTTTTCCAAATGAATACGAACAATTTCTCGTATTTTTTCAACTGTTTCAATTTGTGTGACTTTCCAAGCCTCGTTGTACGCAGCATAGATACTGGTCGCTATGAAACGCTTTTGACGCTGTTTGCGTGGTCCAAGAATGAAATCGCGCAAATCAGCACCATCTTTTAGTAAAGACAAATGTTGCTTAATTTCAGCCAGTGTGGATGATGTTAGCCATTCGAGGCAGAGCTTCCCTACACTGTATGTTGTTACTATCCCTGGATGTTGTCTCTGGGAGTATCTAGGGTCTTGTCTGGTCATTTTTAACCCCTGTGTTTTGTTCAGGAATCTATCTTGACAGTTGTTTGTGTCTGTAGGCCAGATTAACCACTTTTTCCAATCAGGATGTGTTCTGTTAAAATGTAAAACGTTTCTGCATCACTGCTGTTAAACCCTGAGTAGTACTTGAATTTCTCAAAAAATGCTTTAGAACGGCTTTTAGGTGGTGTAGCACAATGTTCCCATTGATTATACATAAAAACATTTCTAGGCTGTGCAGATTTGTGCAAGTAATGATCACCATAATGTGCGACGGACAAGAATACCGCAACCCAATTCCCATGCTGGCCATGGCCTCCCTATAAGCTCGAGAGCTAAAAGCAGGACCCTGGTCAGAATGGAACGTGGTAATTGCGTATGTGCCGATAAAGACTCGTAGATCTTTTATAACCGTTCTAGCGTCAGCCGAGCGCTGGGGCCACATCTATATGAACCTCGTACAGGAATCCACTGCTACCATGATATATCTATAGTTGCCGTCCCTTTGTAGGGGACCACAGTGGTCCAAGTAAACACATGCAAATGGTTTATCCGAGATAAGAAGGGGTGTCTGCGCTGGTCGTTTTACTGTTGATACTTTTATCCTTTGGCATATATCGCATTCTAATACATACTTTTTAGTTTGTATCCTCAAGCGAGGCCACCAATATCTCTGTTTTAATAGTGATATTGTTGCGGAAACGCCAGCGTGTGCAGAAGCAAGCCCTTCGTGTGCCGCTTTGATTAGTCCTAACCTGTGTTCCATGTTTGGAATTACCCTATCCCCCACTCCAGGGATTCGAGCAAAAGGAACATTATTCGTATCTGTTGAATATAAGTACTTTTCTGGAAAGCCTTTTGGGAGTGTTTTCTTATCATTTATTACTGACGCACTGACAGCTTGTAGAATATCGCTGTCTATTTTTGTTTGTGACCGAGTTATCGCAGCTACGGAAGTCGTTTGCACAGCTGCCTTCGCGGCTTCATCAGCCAATGAATTCCCTGCAACGTGAACGCCATCCCGTTGATGACTCAGTGTATGTATCACGTGAGTCTTTTGTAGTTCTTTTTGCAAAAGAACTACCTGTTCCCAAAGCATTTTATGCTTTATTGTGCCACCTTTTGCATCTTTGAAACCATTTTCCACCCAATTCTGCAAGTATTCATTATAAGATTGTACGCAATAATAAGAATTGCACACTATTAGTGTGGGGAATTCGCGGTCGGTATTTTCTAGCGCCATCTTAAATGCAATTAATTCAGCTCGTTGAGCTGAGCAATCTCCTAGAGATTGTGTTTTAGTGACCATAGGTCTAAATTTTCTTTGTGCCAACGACCTTTTACAATCTCACACGCAGCACTGTAAGCTTGCTTACCCCCAACTGCGGGTTGTGCTGATTCGTCAGTTTATATAATACTTCCGTATTCTTCGAGAGGCAGGATTTCAATTGGCAGAGGACATTCATATTCATATTGTAAAAATTCCTGTGTCTTTAAGTTAGGATCAAATTCGTAAACTACGTCTGTTGCAGCAAGAGAATTAACCCACTGAATCCATCTCGGATGTAAAGCTTTAGCATTAGGAATGCTTGCTTTAGTTACTGCTTCTAAAGCCGGTATAGGTGTTACGATTATTATTTGTTTACCTTGTGCTAGGGGCCTTTCCTTTGCTACAGCAGTCTGAACCGCAGTTAGAATTTTCTCAGTTGAACTGAATTTTATTTCAGCCTTTGTGTACAAATGAGATTTGTAAGCTATTGGTACCGTTTCTCCCTCATTAGAGGTCAGGTACGTGAATCCGCATCTTCCTGGGATGATTCGGATTACAAGATTGCGTATGTTGACACGTGTATCTAATTTTGTTTTTGCTAACATGTCTGTTTGCAGTGATCTCAACATTTCTGTGTGTTTTTGAGTCCAATTGATTTGTTTAAAATCAGGTTTAATTAGTTCGTAAAGAGGTTTAACCCTCTCTGCGTAATTTAGAATGTAAGTTCTTCCGAAATTCAGAAAACCTAGAATGGATTGTAGATTCTTCAGCGTTTTTGGAGCTTGGAGTACAGCGCACTTCTCTAAGAAGTTGTCCGCTAGGCTTTTCCCTTCACTTGATAATTCGTATCCTAAAAATAATACTGTCAGATGGGCAATTCGGGACTTTTTAAAGTTGAATTTGTAACCCTCTGCTACGAACCCAAGTATAATGGTGTTCACTCTTTTCAAGTGAGTATCCAAGTCGTCGTCTGTGAGATAAATATCATCTACGTAAGATAATGCCTCATCATCATATATTTGTAGTAACTCTGTTACTCTAGCTGAGAATAGTCCTGGGCTGTTCTTGAACCCCTGTGGGAGTCGACAGAATTTTTCCTGCGACCCAAATGCTGAGAAAGCGGTCAAGTACCTGCTTTCTGGTGCAATGTTTTGACAAAAGAAACTATCAGATATGTCTAATGTCGTTTTGTATTTTTTCCTAACTATGTTATTCATTAGGGCTGCACTATGCGAGTTTTGTACGGCAAAAGTTTTGCAACATGCATTAAGATGTCTGTAGTCCAAAACTAGACGATATGAATTGTCTGGCTTAGAGACAGGAAACAAAGGATTGTTCATTTTAGAGGTGCATGTTTCAATCACCCCCTGGTATTCAAGTTGATCTAAGATCTCCCTGACCTGTTTTTTAGCTTCTTGCTTAATGGGATACTGCCGTTGGGCAGTTGGTTCACTTTTTAATTGTATTTTGTAGGGAGGTTGAGTCCTCATCCCATCCTACATGATTTTTATATAATGCCGGTGCCTGGGCTACTGCCCATTTCCTTGCATAAGTATATTTTTTGTGAATCGGAATGTGATTCGAGAAGGCAGGCATAATCACTTCTTCGCCACGAGGGCACTCCCTGACAAACTCTGGGGGCCAATCTTTTTCAGCTAACAGAATATCATAGCCTTTTGAGAGTTTATCCCAAAATAGACCCTTTATTTTCCTAGTCTTATCACCCTCTATACGCAATGTTATTTCGTATATTTTATGGGGCTCGCTAAGTCTGGTGTCGGCAGTTTCAACCTGAATGTATTCATTCGTGTCCACTGTCTCCAGATGACTCATCAAGATCTTGCGGGCTATACTGATTTCTGCTGCACTGTCTAACATTGTCAATGCCCACTCCCTGTTTTTCAACTGTGTCCTCAGTATTCTCGGCATGGTTGATTACTCTAATACTGGCTACCTTCTTTTTTGGAAATTTAGATTTTTTACTCTGAGCAGGTTCCTTGTCTTTGGACTTGGTGTGCTCTCCTGGGTCTGACCGTCCTCTTCTTTCCGATTTCTGCGAAAAAGACCGAGAGGGACGTGTATCAATACTTTGATATCTATCAGGTTTTTTCAAATTATCCCTATTTCTAAGGTTATATCTTTTCTGAGAGGGCTCCCTCTGGGGAGACAGGTGTTCTCGAGTCGGAGTTCTTTCCCTCCGTCGAGGAGACCTTCCTCTGGACTGGAAAACTTTTTCCTTGGGAGTGGATTGTTTATTTCCATCCCAGCTCTTTTTAGGAGTGTTTGAATTATTTTTAATAAATAATTTTTCAGGATTTTCGAGCAGTTGGGGCTTTACTTGTTGCCCACCCAAGCTGTCTCTACCTAATTCTTCATAGCATTTTTCTATGATTCTGGAAAGCTCATCTGGCTGATCTGTTATATCTGTTTCCTTCAACTTCTGGCGGATCGCCACAGATGCTGCTTCTCCCTTTATGTTGGCTAATAATATAGCCGAGACCTGCTTGAAGTCTTTCAGTAATTTCATACCAAGATTTAAAGCGGGCTCTGGACCGTATTTATTTTGAATCTGTTTTAGCACTTCTGTTATTACCGCCATAGACGGAACACTGTGTGTTTTTGTGTAAATGGAAGCAAAGACTGTACCCCAAGTATCACAGTCCTCCACGTGTGGTGCGATTCCCATAGGAAGGCAGATTGTCAAGATTCAGTGTTTCTCTATAGGGGTAGTATCAGGAAATACTGCCTCTATTTGAGTGATTTTCTGTGCTAACCAGAAAGGAATTTGTTCCCGTTTTACGGGTGTTTTACCAAGACATGACTGTATGTTCTGTGGTGTAATTTTATTAGTGTTCCCCTGATGAGGGGTCAGCTGTGGTACATTAACAGCTGGTTGGACTGTTGCAGTCCGCATTACATATTGGACTAATTGCCTATGTATTTTTATAAGTGTTCTTAGCTGTACTAACAGCTCTTCTTTTGACATTTTTGCAATGTCAGGATGTGGTGTGTAGCCGGCTAGAACCGGCCACGTTGCTCCTGGTCTACCTAGTGGACCAAGCCTGGTTATGTGATCATTATGTTTTAGGGCGCCATTAAACCAGAGCAGGTGCTCTTGGAATTTTAGTGGGATTTCAGTCTCCTCGAAAGGAGCGTACTCATCCGGAGGTTTCTCTATTTTGTAATAGTGAAACTCTTTTGTTCTAGCGTTTGCCGCTGGAAAGTTTATCCATGAATAGAATACCTCTATCTGCCGATATTCGTGTGCCTCTATCACGAAGACGACTGTACCACCCTGTGGTGTCAGTCCGTTCTCTATAAGTTTTAACGTTATAGATTTTCTTAAGTGGACCGGGATGATAATTGAATCCGGGTCTGTGTCTAGGAGACTCGAGTCTTCCTCTATTAGTTGGGCTGCCAGCCTAGCTGCTTCCCTTTCTTCTTCACTGTCTGACATTTTATAAATGCAGGTTTTGCAGAGTTGGTCTCCAAGGAGACAAAGATTAGGTGCACAATATTTTGGAACACTGTATCCTTCAACGTTGAATAAACCAGAGCTTTACATAGGAATCTCTTCCTACTAAGGTCGGGCGGATTTTAACCTTTCACCCACTCCAGAAGTCTATTGGAGTATTTACGGGAGAAAGGGGTCTGTGTGAAAAATGCACGACTGAGTTACTCTAACGTCTCGCGTTAGTTTATCGCCTTACCAAACGTTTGGGCGCCATGTAGTGTAGTTCCTAGTTTCCCACTAGGCCCTGCGCATTGGAATAACATAAACAGTAGTATCGACGTAGAAGTGCGGATCTTCCAGGCCTCTACTGACTATGCTAAACTTAATTGGGTTTGTTACCAACTATCTCAGAGGTCACTGGAAACTTTCTTGACTGAATAGGAAGTGATCAGCTTCCCTGGCACAGACAAGAAGGGATTCAGTTTTCCAACAACCGTGCAACATGACAACTTTGCTCCTCAGATCAAGAGTCAATCTCTAGGGTCGTGTGAAACAATAGACAGTTATTTTACTCAGTCAGGTTAGTGCAGATTACTTTCACAATATGTAGAGAATAGAGAGACGGGCGTTCGTCAATAAAGGGTTAACATTTATTGAACAGTCTTTCTTCTCGTACAAGAGAAATGAATTGCCACAATTGCAAGACTTGTTATGATAAAAAGTACGTACAGTAAGATAAGTATTGCGAGATAATACTGTAAAAGCATTGATATGGTTTCTTAGCCATACAATGGTTTAAAAGTAATAAAACATATATACATTCATATATACATTAGGCTAAAATACTCAACTGGTGCTTCTAACTACGCCTACCCCAGTGTACCTGACCTAAGCCTAATACTTGGGAGGGGAGTAAGTAAGTAGCTTTAAGTTAAGTTGGTTTTGCCAAGATTTGCTTCAAGAATTCTCACTAAGGGTTTAGTCAACACCATACCTCTGGAATAGAATGATGGAGGTCTGGTATCTCCTTCAGGGAAACTCGGTATCCCAGTCACCCGCAAGGGTAGACCAGGAACGCTGGAGCTGGATTTCTCGGCAGGAGAAAGGCAGCGTCTCTCTTCAGCGCGTCCAGGAGAAGGAGGGGCGACAGCGTCCGCGGGCAGCTGGCATCTGCTGGGCTCTTTGCAGAGGACGGCTGTTCAGCTCCTAAGTTCACCACACCATTGTTCGCTAGTTAGCAGCGATAGCCGCTATGATATCTACAGCATAACAGCAGCTTCAGGCGACGGGCAACAGGGGACTTGCTTAAGGCCACGTTGGTAGTATTTATACCTGAAAGGTGCCATGTTTGACGTAAGTTTGCTGGACATAAGACGTCAATAAAGATGTCACTTAGGAAGTGATCGTCTATCAGTGCTCATTAGAGTTCTATTACTAATCAAAACACAGCAAGCGGGGATTTCCAGGTTTGCTGAGTTTTTATCTTGTTGAAGAACTCGGAGTGTGAATCTAGGAATCTCAGATAGTGACTTCTGCTCTGTCATTGCACTAATTGGTTGCAAAGGAAGTGGCAGAGAAAGCTATTCTGGAATGTGTCTCTGTTCGTGTGAGGGCAGAGATGAGTTTCTGAATATTGCACTTGAACGGTTATGCCATTATAGGGAATAAATGGATTTATAGCCGAATAGGGGCATAAGGTCATAGTATCGATCAGGATCCTAGATAAGCACGCAACACCTCCCTCTCCACAGCAAATTGTTGGAAAAACACATTAATACTCACCTCTCTATATTCATTGAATCCTCCAACTGCCTAGATCACTCACAGTCAGGATTCCATCCTAGGTATAGCACAGAATCAGCCCTGGTCAATGTCATAGATGACATCAGAATGCATGCTGACGCTGGCTGAGCAGTAATCCTCATACTGCTCGACCTGTCCGCAGCGTTCAACACCATCTCACACCAGATTCTACTGGATAGATTATGAACCATAGGTATACAGGAAACAGCCCTAAACTGGCCGACAGACTTTCTTAAGGGAAGAACCCAGACGGTAAACCTTGGTCCCTTTAAATCTAGTACCACCATGGTATCCAAGGGCGTACCTCAGGGTTCCAGCCTCAGCCCCTTATTCAACGTCTATGTCACTCCTCTAGCAGTACTTCTAAGGAAAATAGGGTTTACCTACATTTCCTACGCGTACAACACTCAACTCCTCCTTACCTTCGACAAAAACATCCCTAACATCGAAAACACCTTTGCAGAGAACATGAAAACAATAACATCTTCGATAAGTAGCAAATTCCTGCAGTTAAACGCAGATAAAACAGAAATAATGCTATTCAAAAACGCAACAACCAGCTGGTCACCCAGCTGGTGGCCAGAGGAACTAGGTCATGCATCTTCCCCAAAGACAGTGGTCAAGAACCTCGGAGTCCTAATAGACAGTAAACAAAACCTGGATGAGCACATAATCACAACCAAACGGGACTGCTTCCATGCATTCAGCCTGCTCCGGAATGGCTTCCACTTCCTCCCCTCTCCCATATGTAAAACGCTGGTACATGCCCTGGTACTCAGCCGACTAGATTTCAGCAATGCCCTGCTGATCTCTGCTAAGGAAACCTCCCTGAGAAGTCTACAAGTGGTACAGAACGCAGCAGCCCATCTAGTAACCAGTGCGCCCCACCGTACCCCCTGATTCCCCCTTCCCCACAAACTCCACTTGTTACCCATATGGAAAAGAATTCAATTTTAAATATGCTGTCTGGTGTAAGGCCTTAATCAGATGGGACCAGTATATCTAGCGGATAAACTGGTCAGACACACCCCTTCACGCACCCTTATCTCAAAAGGGAAAGGTCTTCTCACCATTCCTCACATAAAACAAACCAGACTAGGAGGCAAAGCATTCTACTTCCTAGCCTCCCAAATCTGGTACCAACTACCCTTGGACATCCGACAATGCACCAACTATCTGACCTTCAGAAAAAAACTCAAAACATCCCTTTTCTAGCTCCTAGTCCATACCTCTTCACGTCCTCAGTGCGGAGATACCCAAAATGATAAAAGACAGAAATGTGACTACATTCAACTATGCAGATGATCTCCAGCTCACATTCACCATAGATAATTCCCCCAATTCAATCACCAACTTTCAGGAAACTATGTTACACATCCGTCTTTGGATGGACTACAATCACCTGAAACTTAACCCAGGTAAGACTGAGGCGCTACTGATAGGGGCAAGCCAGGTCTTCTGGGGCCCACACCATTGGCCAGCAGAACTCGCCCCCCCCCCAAGCCCTCTACCTCTGTAAAAAGCCTTGGGGTGACCATAGACAGAGATCTATCTCTGAAAACTCACATAGGGGCAGAGGTATCAACCTGTTTCTTTCAATTGCGAAAGATCCAAAAGATCTGCCACTTGCTTACCCACGCAGCACTAATACAGGTGGTGATAGTTCTGGTACTGTCCCACATGGACTATGCCAACTCGATCTATTTGGGGGTATCACTCTGTCTGACTAAGCGACTTCAGATGGTGCAGAATCAGGCAGCAAGATTGATCCACCAGCAACCCAGGTGGCAATCTGCCAAACCTCTCTTAAAAAAACTATACTGGCTCCCACTGCCTCAACGGTCTGCTTTTAAGACAGGCTGCTTCATATTTAAATCACTAAACAGTCACAGCCCCATATTTATCAACAATTTACTATCCAGGTACACTCCTACCCGTGATCTTCATTCCAAAGATCTTCACATACTTGCCACCCCTAAATTCAAACGGAAACAACATGAAGGCTGTCGATTCGCATACCTGGCTCCACAGCTGTGGTACTCGTTCCCCCTGGAGATCCGGTCCTGCACAGAACTATTGCGTTTCAGAAAACTGCTCAAAACATGGTTATTCGAACAAGCACATGACTAATACTTTTTCTTGGCTTTGACCAGTTCAGAATAGCGCCATGAAACCTTTGGTGTACGTGCGCATTAACATTAACATTGATAAAGTTGTGTGTCAACTGAATCATCTAACCCATTGAATCATCCCAATGGCTGTCACCCCTGGTGGTATCTCGTAAAAGGAATCGCAAATTGAGAGTTTGTGTGGATTTACGTAGTCGTAATAAGGTTATTTCAATTGATTCACATACTCTTCCTAAAAAATCTGATCTTCTCACTGTAGTGGCATATGAGAAGTGGTTCACATGGTTATACCTAGCCTCCGCGTACCTCCATGTTGTATTAGAACCAGAATACAAGCATTATACAGCTTTTGTGTCTTCTCTTGGAACTTTCCAATATCGCAGGATGCTGTTTGGGTAAGCCTCAGCAGCATCTGTGTTCTAGAGAGTAATGTGCCAGGTGTTTAGGAACATTAAAGGAGTTGTCACATTTCAATATGATGTATTGACATTTGCAGAAACCAAGGGGGAACATGGAGCTATTCTTAATTGAGTGTTTACCAAACTGCCTAAAAAACGAGTGATTTGAAAGACTGAGAAGTGTGAAATTTGCCAAAACAGAGTCAAATATTTGTACCTATTCTTTCAGGAGATAGTCTGGTCTGGTTAGTGCAATAATTGATGTACTGGCTCCTACTGATATAACTTTCTTCATATTATTCATGGGCATGTGTGAAATATATCTTCATTTAATCCTAGACTATGCTTCACACATTAAACCTTTGACTGTACTCCTGAAGAAAGATGTTACATTCAAGTGGTATGCCACATGTTAGAACTCTTTTGAATGGATAAAAAACAACTGGCCAGTTCAAGAGCCTCCAAACCATTTGACCCTAAGCTTCTGTGTTGCATCACTGTTGATGCTTATAACCATGGTCTAGAGGCTGCCCTTACCCAGGAAAATGGTCACAAAGAAAACACCAATATTTATGCCTCTGTGGTGTTGAGGGATGCTGAAACCCACTTTTCTACCATGGAAAAAGCTTGCTGGCATGTTGGTGACCCATACAGAAATTCAAACTATATATTTGGGGTACAAGGTTTACTGTGAAAATGGATCATAAACCTCTGGTTGCTACCTAACTAGTGAAAAGATCAAAGAAACGACTCCCAAAATATCCAGACAGACAACACAATTGCTGCAGTATCATTTTAACATTGTGCACATCCAAGGGGGGAAATTGTTTGTGAGGATTTTCTGTCTAGGTTTGCTCTACAAGCTGATGCTATGGATGACTGTGAAGACACTATGGATGAAAATTGTCTGATTGCAGTGTTGGACCTGTTGTGTTTCGTTTTAGATTCCGTATGAATTTCCTGATTCCTGCCCTTATATAGGTACAATTCACATTGCCCTTATATAGGCATAGAAATCTAGCCCTTAGTTAGGCATTGCTCATGCTAACCAAATACAGGCATGGCTACTTACATCCGTTCATCTACGTCACAATGAGTTCTTGGAAAACCAGACTCTTAAGCCGTTGGGACTTTCCCCTGCTTGCATATTGATTTCTCCAAGAACTCATTTATTTTGCATGAACATCTATTCCTTAGGGGTTCATTCATGACATTCTTATGCCCGACTTTTACGTCAATACTGGCATTCCTAAACACCTTCAAGGTATAAATATGCCTTTACTTGCTATGGCAAGGCACGATGCGATTTGACCTCCTACTTGCACGCGGCTCACCACAGCAAGTCCTGAAGGAAGCCAAGTCCCCAACTGATGCACTGACCAGACGCTGTCATCCTCCTCGCCGGGTGTTAGAGATTGAGTCCTGGGAAAGAGATACCAACCTCTCTCATTCTAAAATGGAGCTGTTTGGAACCTAGAGAAACATTTGGCAACTCTTGGCATAACTAAACCAGACTAATACAGCACCTACTTCTTCCCTTGTACTACACTTAGGTTAGGTACACTGGAGTAGGATTATTTTAGGAGCACCAGTTGAGTATTTTAGCCTGTGTTATTTATGTATGTATTTTAAATGAATATATGTCATATCTGCAAGACATGCTATTACAGTATTATTTTATCTTACTGCTAACGCTGTACATTTTATACTTCACATTCTGTATTACGATTGTAGCAGTTCATATCTCTTACATGAAAAATAAGACTGTTCAATAAACTGTTTTTATTGAAACACCAGTCCCTCTATTTCTATGTAACTCTGTCGAAAACGAAGCAGCCACGATTGACTGAGTGAAACGGTTATCTATTGTTTCCACGACTCTGAAGATATTATTCCGACTCTAAGGGAAACAAAGTTATCATGTTTCGGGCTATGTGTCAGAAACTAATCCCTTCTTGTTCCTTCGAGAGGTTTCTAGTGACCTCTGAGTTAGCTGGCACACACACACAATTACGTTTAATGTACTCGATAGAGACATACTGACCTCAGTCCTATGTCAAATAAATAGTGTAAATTATTCCAATGTGTAGTGCCTATAAGGGATATAGGAACTATACTACATGGTGCCCAACGGTTTGGTAAGGCACTAATTTAATGCTAGATACTGAAGCTACTCAGTTGTGCTTTTCTCAGAGACCCCTACTGATAAAACTCCATTAGACGTCTGGAGTGTGTTGGGATAATATCCGCCATAGCTGAGTAGGACGAAAATCCTATGTATTAGCTTTTTCGGTATGTTCAACGTTGAAGGATACAGTGTTCCAAAATACTGTTCACCATATCTTTGTTACCTTGAATCTTGCACTCCCATTTTCATTAAACAAAATGTCCTTAAACAGCGATAATAACACCGAAACCGGGGGAGCTGCAGGCGACAGCTCCGTACCAGCTTTTAACTTAACAGGTTTTAATGAAACCGATGTGAATGCAATAAGCATTCCTCCAAATTTTAGGAAAGCCATCACTCTAAAACTTAAAAAACAGGACCTAACATCAATAGGTAGTAGAGCAGTTTTTGTAATAGAGGCACATGAATATCACCAGACAGAGGTATTCTATTCATGGATAGTATTCCCAAAATCAAATCCAGTAATACATTTGTTTCACTTCTACAAAGACGATGATCCACCAGAGGAATATATTCCTTTCGATGATATTAAAATTCCACTCACATACCAGGTGCATGAGCTCTGGTTTAAAGGCACCCTAAAACATTTAAATCACATTACCAGGCTCCTTCCACTAGGTAGACCAGGAGCAACATGGCCGGTTTCAGCTGGCTATACACCACATCCTGATATTGAAGAAATTACAGATGTAGAATTACTTACTCAACTCAAAGAGTTAATCAGAATTTATAGACAATTGATTCAATATGTCATGCAGACTCTTATAGTCCAACCTCTATTAGTTATTCCACAACAAACCTCTCACCAGGGGACTACACAAAAAATTACACCACAGACTTCACATGCAGTCATGGGTAAACTACCCGCAAAACGTGAGTAAATTCCGTTCTGGATAGCTAAAGAAAATTACTCAAATCGAAGCAGTATTTCCCAATACCAGTCCCTAAGACAAACAAAGAATTTTAACAATATGTTTACTAATGGGGATAACACCACATCTGGAAGACTGCACCACTTGGGGCACAGTCTTCGCTGCTATCTACACTAAAACACATGGTGTTCCGTCTATGGCGGTAATACCTGATGTCCTGAAACAGATTCAAAATGAATACAGGGCAGGGCCTGCTCTGAGTTTAGGTATGAAATTACTGAAAAATGTCACCCAGGTCTCAACAGTAATATTATCTAATATTAAAGGAGAAGCAGCATCAGTGGCAATCCGCCAGAAACTAAGGGAATTTGATGTAACAGAACAACCACAGGAACTAGCCAGAATATTTGAAAAATCCTATGAAGAATTAGGCAGAGACAGTTTGGGTGGGAAACCAGTTAAACCACAACTGTCTGAGAGTCCTAAAAAGTTCTTTATTAAGAGCACTCCTACCTCTTCTAAAAAGAAGTTGGAAAATAATAAACAACATTCTAAAGAGAAAGATTCTCAACCTCGATGTAGGTCTACTCAAAAGGAGCTCTCTGTAAGGAGGTATAACCTCAGGAATAGGGATAATTTGAGAAAACCTGACAGGTATCAAGATACTGATACACGTTCCTCTCTTACCTTTCAGATATCGTCTCATACATCCGAAAGAAGAGGACGGTCAGATCACAAAGAAGAATGTATGAAGTACAAAGACGATCAACACGTTCAGAAAAGCAAATCAAAACCTCAATTCACCAAAAAGAAGGTAGCTGGTCTAAAATCAGACATGCTGAGGATCTTGAGAACACAACTCAAGAACGGAGAATGGGCTCAGACAATGTTGGACAGGGCAGCAGAAGTATCAATAGCTCTCCAGAACCTGACGAGACTTCTGGAGACAGTGGGCTTGAATAAGGACATTCAAGTTGAAACTGCAGATACTAGGTTTAGCTCTCCACATAGGTTATATGAAATAACACTCCGGATAGAGGGAGACATACCAAGAAAAGGGAAAGCACTCTTTTGAATAATATTGTGCGTAAAAAATATAAAACCACATTAGACATATCAAATGGTTTCTTTTGTCAAAACATTGCACCTGAAAGCAGGTATCTGACCGCTTTTCAATAATGGGGACACAGGGTCAGTTCTGTCGTCTCCCTCAAGAATTCAAGAATAGTCTGGGGTTATTCTCAGCAAGGGTAACAGAGTTACTACAAACACTGTCATATGTCGATAATATCAATCTGACAGACGATGACCTGAAGAGGCACTTGAACAGGGTGAACACCATTATACTTGGTTTCTCCTCAGAAGGGTATGAATTACATTTTAAAAAATCAAGAATTGCCCATCTCAAGGTCCTTTTCTAGGATATAAACTTTCAAGTGAAGGCAAAAGCCTGGCAGTCAACTTTTTAGAAAAGTGTGCGCTGCTCCAACCTCCAAAAATGCTGAAAAGCTTACAGTCGATTCTAGGTTTTCTGAATTTTGGAAGAACTTACTTTCTAAACTACGCAGAAAGGCTTAAACCTCTTTACGAATTAATCAAACCTGATTTTAAAACACTAAATTGGACAAAAGAACACACAGACATTTTGCGTTCGCTACAAACAGACATGTTAGCAACAAAACATTTACAAATACGCGTAAACATATGCAACTTAGTGATCCGAATCATTCCAGGTCAATGCAGATTTACCTACTTAACTTTTAATGAAGGTGAAAAAGTACCAATTGCATACAAATCCCATTTGTACACGCAAGCAGAAATGACATTTACATCAAAAGAAAAAATTCTGACAGCAGTTCAAGGGACCAACTTCCCAAACAACTAACTTTAAACTTGTGATTGTAAATACCACAAGATGAAAATTACGAATTGGGGAGGAGGGCCGGATACTGGACATGATTGGATTCTTGCTGTCGACCTGCGAAGCAATAAGTTTAAGTTGGATCAGACTTCAATTTCTTCCCCTAGGTTTTCACATCTAGTTCTCAGATACTTTCACAATTGTTTTTTATAACATCTAATTTGTGCCTACCTAGGAGCAGTAGTTGTCAGTCCAATGTCCAAGTATTTTTTTGTCTTGTGATGATGGGTTGTGTGCAGTCAGGCAAGTTCTGGTAGAAATATTGTTGGTCTTGTTTGCATTGGCTGAAAAGGCAACGCAAGACTTTACACCCTTTCCTTAAACTCTAGAGTTCTCTTTTTATCTCTAAACAATCTTTTTACTTACTTAGTTTTTGTTATATATTCTTCTTCTATTGAAAAGGGGTTGTCTGACTGTTCTAATAAGAAATTCTAAAATAGTAGAGTGCAAACATATCCAATTGTATATCCAATATTTTGCTTGAATACCAATGAATAAAGACAGGATCACAAATATCAAATTACAAGTTACATAAATTGCTTATAATTCTCTTGCAGGAGCTGTCTTCAAAACCACAAAAACAAGTTGTTTTCTATTTATTGATAGTTTCCTATTAAGTCTTCTTCCTTTAAGAAGTTCCAAATATTATTTTGTATTTGTTGCCTTTCTTGCGTAGGGCGCCTTGAATTTGAATTTAAAATATTTATAGAGCGCAACATTCATCTGGCGGTTTCTTGGCGCTGTGAAGTGAGGGTACCAGAGGAGAAAGATGACAACCACAAACTCAAGAAAGTGGAAGCAGTTTTACAGAGAGAAAGCCTGTTTAAAAAGAAAAGTTTTAAGGTCTTTCCGGAAGGGAAGATAATGCGTGGCCGATCTTAGATGGTCGGGGAGAGAGTTCCAGAAGGTGGGTGCCAAGGTAGAAAAATTGGCCCCTCCCCACTTTTTGCGCTTATAGCGAGGGACCAGCAGGATTGACTGTGACGAAGAGCGCAGCTCTCTGGTGGGGGTGTACTCCCTGATCAAGGAGGAGATGAAGGCAGGAGCCGAGCCCCATCGTGCCTGGAAGACCATACAACCTATTTTAAATAGGGCTCGCTCCCTAACAGGCAGCCAATGAAGCGCCTTCAATAAAGGGGTTGAGTGGTGGGAACGTGATAGGCCATAAACTAATAGAGCCGCCTGGTTTTGGACCAGCTGGAGTTTCCGCAGACTGTACGCCGGAATGCCGTTGTAGAGGGCATTCGCGTAGTCCAGCGGTGTATCACCAAGGCGGACATGATCAGCTTAAGTGCCAGGGGAGAAAAAAAGCGGGAGACAGTGCGGATAGTATGAAGGGTGAGGAAGCAGGAAGAAACAACAGAACTAATCTGTGAGTGAAGGGTGAGATGATTATTAAGCTTGATACCTAAAGTCTTAACTGAGGAAGAAGGAGTGGGGGGGGGGGCAAAAGAAGAAGGCCAAAACAAAGAGTTCCAGGGACTGGAACAACCACCCAAACCACCTTGAATCATAAAAGTACTTATCTCCTTCTTCTTGTTTTATCTTGCAGAGTCTGTTGTCGTGAAGAATGTAGCATCCGAAAACGGAACACCGGAACAGCAAGAAGAAGCCCTTGGATCAATCAGGTGAGACAAAAAGCCCCAGGCTGGAGACTTCCAGACGCGACTCCTTCCGTGTTCAAGCAGAAGGCAAAGCGTCTTGTGGAAAAATGGGTGCGGTTTAAATAGACAACTGCACCCAACCGCTTACACGCACCGTTCCGTTGAACGGACGGTGCGTGCTAATTTAACTCTCTGTCTTTTCCGCTAGAGTGTCTTTTTCCCCGAGCCTCTCTGATTAAACAGCGTGAAAAGCAGTGTGCTCAAGGTCTGCAAATAAAAGCGGCGAACAGTGAAAAGCTTTTCTCTTGTCCCTCGACGACTCCTTGACAGGTTACTAAGTTCTGCTGTTACAATGTATGTATAAAAAGAAAACCAAAAGAAAACCAAACAGAGTTTCTTTGCATATTGTTTCAACATATAAAACGTTACAAAAAACACACTGGGGTGGGATTTTATCTTATAAAATAGACTTTTTACTCTGGTTAAAGTACCATGTGTGCTGTAGGACCAACCCTAGTAATCTTGTCTTGACCCTTGTTGTGATTCATGACAGTACTCCCCTCTCAAGATCCCCCCTAAAACTGTTCAATAGGTTTTGGTTAAGCTGGATAACGTGCATGAAAGGCTCTTATTGCTCTAGGTGCTTTTTTTAGATGAGCTAAAGGTTCCCATGATCGTTCTTCTGGGCCATAACCTTTCCAATCAACTGAGTAAAAGAGTTTGCCCCGCACTCTCCTGGAATCCAAAATTGCTTTTACTTCGAATTCTGGGTGTCCTTCAATAGTAAGTGAAGGAGGAGGTCGAATGATTCGAGTTTGTGGATTAGAAGGCTTAAGTAAAGAGACATGGAATACCGGATGAAACTGATATTTTGGAGGGAGTTTTAGTTTTACACAGACTAGGTTTATTACTTTCTCAATAGAGAAGGGAGCTATAAATCTAGTATTACATTTTTTATTCCTTTTTATTCTTAAATTCCTTGTATTCAACCACACCTTATCTCCAGTATTATAAAGGGGTTGTTCTGCTGCGTCATTTTGTTTTTCTTTTGCCTTAGCCAAATTATATTGAGCCTCTTCATGAATGGATGATAATTTAGAGATATAATCATGTTTTGCTGGAACTACATCGGTGGATTTTAGATGTCCAGGAATATATTTGGGATGAAAACCATAATAACAGAAAAATTGAGACATTTTAAAAGAACTATGTTCCAAATTATTGTATGCAATTTCTAGGGCACTTAAAAGATATGACCATTCATCATCCAGATTTCTCAACATACATCTAAGAAACTGTTCTATTGTCTGATTGGTACGTTCTGTTAAACCATCTGTTTGAGGATGATAACTTGATGACAATCAAACCTCCATGTTAAATAAGGAACTCAAATTTTGGCAGACATGAGAAATTAACTAGGAACCACTATTGGAAATAACCACTGACGGGATTCACCGTATTATATGAGTCATTAAAACTTGTACTAATTCCATGGCAGTTGGAAGTTTCTTTAGAGGAATGAAATGGGCCATACGTGAAAATTGATCTACTGCAGTTAGAATGGTAGAAAATCCCTTCTTAATTGGGGAAGCTCTACTATAAAATCTAAAGAAATAGTATGCCACAACTGAGGTGGTATCGGTAGAAGTTTCAAAAACCCACTCAGAGCCTGGTTTGATGCTTTATTTGGAATATAAATACTGCAGGTTTCAACAAACTTCTGCATATCCTTGAACATCGAAGGCCACCAAAAGTGCCTTTTGATGAGTTCATATGTTTTAGCAATTCCAGGATGGGCTGAAAAAGGGGTATCATGATGGAGATGCATAACTGATCGTTGGATTTCAGGTGTAGGTACCATAACTAGATCATGTACAAAGAAATGCTTATCTTTTTCTTGTATGAATGGGTATTCTTTTTTCCAATCCTCAACACTTCTTGTCTCAAGTTCTTTTCTTATGTCAGTAATTACATCACATATAGACAGACTAATTTGAAAACACGTTGTTGGTAGCACAGGTTGTGCAATTACATTGTGTTCGGATTCCTTTTCTCCGATTCGTGATAAAGCATCAGCTTTCTGATTTTCTTTTCCGGGCCAAAAAGTGATTACAAAATTATAATCAATGACGATTAAAGACCATTGCAATTGTCTGGCAGATAAAGCTTTAACAGATCTCAAGGCCTGTAAATTACTGTCATCAGTGTAAATAGTGATTGGATGATGAGCCCCCCACAAGTAATGGCGCCATTCCTCAAAGACTGCTTTTATAGCCAATAGTTCCTTGTCTGCTATGGTATAATTTTGTTCAGCTGCAGACAGCTTTCTGCAGTAATAGGCAACAGTGTGCATTTGACCGGTATCTTTATTACGTTGTGATAATATACCACCCAGGGCGAACTGAGAAGCATCTGCTTCCACTATGAAAGGTTGAGTGGGATCAGGGTGACACAAAATAGGTGCAGTAGTAAACTTTGTTTTCAAGTCTTGAAAGGTTTTTTCAGCTGATTCGGAACAATCAAACTTTACTCCATTTCGTAGAAGTTTGGTAATGGGAGTTATTGTTGAGAAAAGTTCTGAATAAACATTTGCTAAACCCAGGAAACTTTGCCCCTGTTTCACAGAAGCAGGACTAGGCCAAGCACTTACTGTTTCAATCTTTTTAGGATCCATATCTATCCCAGAAGGACTAATCATGTATCCAAAGAAGTCTACTTTTGAAACATGGAACAAACTCTTTTCTAATTTTACGTAAAGGGAATTTGAAAGCCACTTTTGAAGAATGGCATGAGCTTGTTTTACATGCTCTTTTTTTGAATTCGAATAGATTAGAATATCGTCAATGTGTACCACACTACTAACATCTAGGAACTCATGTAACACCTCGTTTATAAAAAATTGGAAAGCGGCAGGAGCATTACAAAGTCCGAAGGGAAATACTTGATACTCAAAAAGGCCAAATTTGGTGCAAAACGCAGTTTTCCACTCGTCGCCCTTTCGAATTCTCACAAGATGATATGCTCCGCGCAAGTCCAATTTAGTATAAATGGTGGCCTGTTTTACCAGATCAAATAAAGTTGGAATTAGAGGCAAAGGATTCTTATTTTTATTGTAACATTATTTCAGGCTCTATAGTCAATGCACGCTCGTAACTCACCCCCC
>NW_028252840.1:0-28302 GCF_964263255.1 Lissotriton vulgaris | reverse complement strand
AAAGTGGTTATTCAACATGAGGCCCGATCCAAATGACATTTTGAATCATTTTTGGTAGAGTCCAAAAAATCAATTTTCTGATGAAAAACGATGACCCCGGACCAGTCGAACGTTGAAAAAATGGTCAATATTGATGAAATTTTAACATTTAATCTTTTGACTTTAAATGACGGTTGGATGTGAGTTATTACTTTTTCAACTAAAATAAGTGTGTTTAAAGTCATTTCTGTGCCTGAAATTGGTCAAAATTGAAGATTTTGAGTAAGCAAAACGGTAAAAATGGCAGTTTTGGTCACTGTGAGGGTTTAAAAAAGTGGTTATTCAACATGAGGCCTGATCCAAATGACATGTTGAATCATTTTTGGTAGAGTCCAAAAATCCATTTTCTGATGAAAAACGATGACCCCGGACCAGTCGAACGTTGAAAAAATGGTCAATATTGATGAAATTTTAACATTTAATCTTTTGACTTTAAATGACGGTTGGATGTGAGTTATTACTTTTTCAACTAAAATAAGTGTGTTTAAAGTCATTTCTGTGCCTGAAATTGGTCAAAATTGAAGATTTTGAGTAAGCAAAACTCTGTAAAAAATGGCAGTTTTGGTCACTGTGAGGGTTTAAAAAAGAGGTTATTCAACATGAGGCCCGATCAAAATGACATTTTGAATCATTTTGGTAGAGTCCCAAAAAATCAATTTTCTGATGAAAAACGATGACCCCGGACCAGTCGAACGTTGAAAAAATGGTCAATATTGATGAAATTTTAACATTTAATCTTTTGACTTTAAATGACGGTTGGATGTGAGTTATTACTTTTTCAACTAAAATAAGTGTGTTTAAAGTCATTTCTGTGCCTGAAATTGGTCAAAATTGAAGATTTTGAGTAAGCAAAACTCTGTAAAAATGGCAGTTTTGGTCACTGTGAGGGTTTAAAAAGTGGTTATTCAACATGAGGCCCGATCCAAATGACATTTTGAATCATTTTGGTAGAGTCCAAAAATCCATTTTCTGATGAAAAACGATGACCCCGGACCAGTCGAACATTGAAAAAATGGTCAATATTGATGAAATTTTAACATTTAATCTTTTGACTTTAAATGACGGTTGGATGTGAGTTATTACTTTTTCAACTAAAATAAGTGTGTTTAAAGTCATTTCTGTGCCTGAAATTGGTCAAAATTGAAGATTTTGAGTAAGCAAAACTCTGTAAAAATGGCAGTTTTGGTCACTGTGAGGTTTAAAAAGTGGTTATTCAACATGAGGCCCGATCCAAATGACATTTTTATCATTTTTGGTAGAGCCAAAAATCCATTTTCTGATGAAAAACGATGACCCTGGACCAGTCGAACGTTGAAAAAAATGGTCAATATTGATGAAATTTTAACATTTAATCTTTTGACTTTAAATGACGGTTGGATGTGAGTTAATACTTTTTCAACTAAAATAAGTGTGTTTAAAGTCATTTCTGTGCCTGAAATTCGTCAAAATTGAAGATTTTGAGTAAGCAAAACTCTGTAAAATGGCAGTTTTGGTCACTGTGAGGGTTTAAAAAGTGGTTATTCAACATGAGGCCCGATCAAAATGACATTTTGAATCATTTTTGGTAGAGTCCAAAAAATCAATTTCCTGATGAAAAACGATGACCCCGGACCAGTCGAACGTTGAAAAAATGGTCAATATTGATGAAATTTTAACATTTAATCTTTTGACTTTAAAATGACGGTTGGATGTGAGTTATTACTTTTTCAACTAAAATAAGTGTGTTTAAAGTCATTTCTGTGCCTGAAATTGGTCAAAATTGAAGATTTTGAGTAAGCAAAACTCTGTAAAAATGGCAGTTTTGGTCACTGTGAGGGTTTAAAAAGTGGTTATTCAACATGAGGCCCGATCAAATGACATTTTGAATCATTTTTGGTAGAGTCCAAAAAATCCATTTTCTGATGAAAAACGATGACCCCGGACGAGTCGAACGTTGAAAAAATGGTCAATATTGATGAAATTTTAACATTTAATCTTTTTGACTTTAAATGACGGTTGGATGTGAGTTATTACTTTTTCAACTAAAATAAGTGTGTTTAAAGTCATTTCTGTGCCTGAAATTGGTCAAAATTGAAGATTTTGAGTAAGCAAAACTGTAAAAATGGCAGTTTTGGTCACTGTGAGGGTTTAAAAAGTGGTTATTCAACATGAGGCCTGATCCAAATGACATGTTGAATCATTTTTGGTAGAGTCCAAAAAATCCATTTTCTGATGAAAAACGATGACCCCGGACCAGTCGAACGTTGAAAAAATGGTCAATATTGATGAAATTTTAACATTTAATCTTTTGACTTTAAATGACGGTTGGATGTGAGTTATTACTTTTTCAACTAAAATAAGTGTGTTTAAAGTCATTTCTGTGCCTGAAATTGGTCAAAATTGAAGATTTTGAGTAAGCAAAACTCTGTAAAAATGGCAGTTTTGGTCACTGTGAGGGTTTAAAAAGTGGTTATTCAACATGAGGCCCGATCAAAATGACATTTTGAATCATTTTTGGTAGAGTCCAAAAAATCAATTTTCTGATGAAAAACGATGACCCCGGACCAGTCGAACGTTGAAAAAATGGTCAATATTGATGAAATTTTAACATTTAATCTTTTGACTTTAAATGACGGTTGGATGTGAGTTATTACTTTTTCAACTAAAATAAGTGTGTTTAAAGTCATTTCTGTGCCTGAAATTGGTCAAAATTGAAGATTTTGAGTAAGCAAAACTCTGTAAAAATGGCAGTTTTGGTCACTGTGAGGGTTTAAAAAGTGGTTATTCAACATGAGGCCCGATCCAAATGACATTTTTTATCATTTTTGGTAGAGTCCAAAAAATCCATTTTCTGATGAAAAACGATGACCCCGGACCAGTCGAACGTTGAAAAAATGGTCAATATTGATGAAATTTTAACATTTAATCTTTTGACTTTAAATGACGGTTGGATGTGAGTTAATACTTTTTCAACTAAAATAAGTGTGTTTAAAGTCATTTCTGTGCCTGAAATTGGTCAAAATTGAAGATTTTGAGTAAGCAAAACTCTGTAAAAATGGCAGTTTTGGTCACTGTGAGGGTTTAAAAAGTGGTTATTCAACATGAGGCCCGATCAAAATGACATTTTGAATCATTTTTGGTAGAGTCCAAAAAATCAATTTTCTGATGAAAAACGATGACCCCGGACCAGTCGAACGTTGAAAAAATGGTCAATATTGATGAAATTTTGACATTTAATCTTTTGACTTTAAATGACGGTTGGATGTGAGTTATTACTTTTTCAACTAAAATAAGTGTGTTTAAAGTCATTTCTGTGCCTGAAATTGGTCAAAATTGAAGATTTTGAGTAAGCAAAACTCTGTAAAAATGGCAGTTTTGGTCACTGTGAGGGTTTAAAAAGTGGTTATTCAACATGAGGCCCGATCCAAATGACATTTTGAATCATTTTTGGTAGAGTCCAAAAATCCATTTTCTGATGAAAAACGATGACCCCGGACCAGTCGAACGTTGAAAAAATGGTCAATATTGATGAAATTTTAACATTTAATCTTTTGACTTTAAATGACGGTTGGATGTGAGTTATTACTTTTTCAACTAAAATAAGTGTGTTTAAAGTCATTTCTGTGCCTGAAATTGGTCAAAATTGAAGATTTTGAGTAAGCAAAACTGTAAAAATGGCAGTTTTGGTCACTGTGAGGGTTTAAAAAGTGGTTATTCAACATGAGGCCTGATCCAAATGACATGTTGAATCATTTTTGGTAGAGTCCAAAAATCCATTTTCTGATGAAAAACGATGACCCCGGACCAGTCGAACGTTGAAAAAATGGTCAATATTGATGAAATTTTAACATTTAATCTTTTGACTTTAAATGACGGTTGGATGTGAGTTATTACTTTTTCAACTAAAATAAGTGTGTTTAAAGTCATTTCTGTGCCTGAAATTGGTCAAAATTGAAGATTTTGAGTAAGCAAAACTCTGTAAAAATGGCAGTTTTGGTCACTGTGAGGGTTTAAAAAGTGGTTATTCAACATGAGGCCCGATCAAAATGACATTTTGAATCATTTTGGTAGAGTCCAAAAAATCAATTTTCTGATGAAAAACGATGACCCCGGACCAGTCGAACGTTGAAAAAATGGTCAATATTGATGAAATTTTAACATTTAATCTTTTGACTTTAAATGACGGTTGGATGTGAGTTATTACTTTTTCAACTAAAATAAGTGTGTTTAAAGTCATTTCTGTGCCTGAAATTGGTCAAAATTGAAGATTTTGAGTAAGCAAAACTCTGTAAAAATGGCAGTTTTGGTCACTGTGAGGGTTTAAAAAGTGGTTATTCAACATGAGGCCCGATCCAAATGACATTTTTTATCATTTTTGGTAGAGTCCAAAAAATCCATTTTCTGATGAAAAACGATGACCCCGGACCAGTCGAACGTTGAAAAAATGGTCAATATTGATGAAATTTTAACATTTAATCTTTTGACTTTAAATGACGGTTGGATGTGAGTTAATACTTTTTCAACTAAAATAAGTGTGTTTAAAGTCATTTCTGTGCCTGAAATTGGTCAAAATTGAAGATTTTGAGTAAGCAAAACTCTGTAAAAATGGCAGTTTTGGTCACTGTGAGGGTTTAAAAAGTGGTTATTCAACATGAGGCCCGATCAAAATGACATTTTGAATCATTTTTGGTAGAGTCCAAAAAATCAATTTTCTGATGAAAAACGATGACCCCGGACCAGTCGAACGTTGAAAAAATGGTCAATATTGATGAAATTTTAACATTTAATCTTTTGACTTTAAATGACGGTTGGATGTGAGTTATTACTTTTTCAACTAAAATAAGTGTGTTTAAAGTCATTTCTGTGCCTGAAATTGGTCAAAATTGAAGATTTTGAGTAAGCAAAACTCTGTAAAAATGGCAGTTTTGGTCACTGTGAGGGTTTAAAAAGTGGTTATTCAACATGAGGCCCGATCCAAATGACATTTTGAATCATTTTTGGTAGAGTCCAAAAAATCAATTTTCTGATGAAAAACGATGACCCCGGACCAGTCGAACGTTGAAAAAATGGTCAATATTGATGAAATTTTAACATTTAATCTTTTGACTTTAAATGACGGTTGGATGTGAGTTATTACTTTTTCAACTAAAATAAGTGTGTTTAAAGTCATTTCTGTGCCTGAAATTGGTCAAAATTGAAGATTTTGAGTAAGCAAAACTGTAAAAATGGCAGTTTTGGTCACTGTGAGTGTTTAAAAAGTGGTTATTCAACATGAGGCCTGATCCAAATGACATGTTGAATCATTTTTGGTAGAGTCCAAAAAATCCATTTTCTGATGAAAAACGATGACCCCGGACCAGTCGAACGTTGAAAAAATGGTCAATATTGATGAAATTTTAACATTTAATCTTTTGACTTTAAATGACGGTTGGATGTGAGTTATTACTTTTTCAACTAAAATAAGTGTGTTTAAAGTCATTTCTGTGCCTGAAATTGGTCAAAATTGAAGATTTTGAGTAAGCAAAACCATGTAAAAATGGCAGTTTTGGTCACTGTGAGGGTTTAAAAAGTGGTTATTCAACATGAGGCCCGATCAAAATGACATTTTGAATCATTTTTGGTAGAGTCCAAAAAATCAATTTTCTGATGAAAAACGATGACCCTGGACCAGTCGAACGTTGAAAACATGGTCAATATTGATGAAATTTTAACATTTAATCTTTTGACTTTAAATGACGGTTGGATGTGAGTTATTACTTTTTCAACTAAAATAAGTGTGTTTAAAGTCATTTCTGTGCCTGAAATTGGTCAAAATTGAAGATTTTGAGTAAGCAAAACTCTGTAAAAATGGCAGTTTTGGTCACTGTGAGGGTTTAAAAAGTGGTTATTCAACATGAGGCCCGATCCAAATGACATTTTTTATCATTTTTGGTAGAGTCCAAAAAATCCATTTTCTGATGAAAAACGATGACCCCGGACCAGTCGAACGTTGAAAAAATGGTCAATATTGATGAAATTTTAACATTTAATCTTTTGACTTTAAATGACGGTTGGATGTGAGTTAATACTTTTTCAACTAAAATAAGTGTGTTTAAAGTCATTTCTGTGCCTGAAATTGGTCAAAATTGAAGATTTTGAGTAAGCAAAACTCTGTAAAAATGGCAGTTTTGGTCACTGTGAGGGTTTAAAAAGTGGTTATTCAACATGAGGCCCGATCAAAATGACATTTTGAATCATTTTGGTAGAGTCCAAAAAATCAATTTTCTGATGAAAAACGATGACCCCGGACCAGTCGAACGTTGAAAAAATGGTCAATATTGATGAAATTTTGACATTTAATCTTTTGACTTTAAATGACGGTTGGATGTGAGTTATTACTTTTTCAACTAAAATAAGTGTGTTTAAAGTCATTTCTGTGCCTGAAATTGGTCAAAATTGAAGATTTTGAGTAAGCAAAACTCTGTAAAAATGGCAGTTTTGGTCACTGTGAGGTTTAAAAAGTGGTTATTCAACATGAGGCCCGATCCAAATGACATTTTGAATCATTTTTGGTAGAGTCCAAAAAAATCCATTTTCTGATGAAAAACGATGACCCCGGACCAGTCGAACGTTGAAAAAATGGTCAATATTGATGAAATTTTAACATTTAATCTTTTGACTTTAAATGACGGTTGGATGTGAGTTATTACTTTTTCAACTAAAATAAGTGTGTTTAAAGTCATTTCTGTGCCTGAAATTGGTCAAAATTGAAGATTTTGAGTAAGCAAAACTGTAAAAATGGCAGTTTTGGTCACTGTGAGGGTTTAAAAAGTGGTTATTCAACATGAGGCCTGATCCAAATGACATGTTGAATCATTTTTGGTAGAGTCCAAAAAATCCATTTTCTGATGAAAAACGATGACCCCGGACCAGTCGAACGTTGAAAAAATGGTCAATATTGATGAAATTTTAACATTTAATCTTTTGACTTTAAATGACGGTTGGATGTGAGTTATTACTTTTTCAACTAAAATAAGTGTGTTTAAAGTCATTTCTGTGCCTGAAATTGGTCAAAATTGAAGATTTTGAGTAAGCAAAACTCTGTAAAAATGGCAGTTTTGGTCACTGTGAGGGTTTAAAAAGTGGTTATTCAACATGAGGCCCGATCAAAATGACATTTTGAATCATTTTTGGTAGAGTCCAAAAAATCAATTTTCTGATGAAAAACGATGACCCCGGACCAGTCGAACGTTGAAAAAATGGTCAATATTGATGAAATTTTAACATTTAATCTTTTGACTTTAAATGACGGTTGGATGTGAGTTATTACTTTTTCAACTAAAATAAGTGTGTTTAAAGTCATTTCTGTGCCTGAAATTGGTCAAAATTGAAGATTTTGAGTAAGCAAAACTCTGTAAAAATGGCAGTTTTGGTCACTGTGAGGGTTTAAAAAGTGGTTATTCAACATGAGGCCCGATCCAAATGACATTTTTTATCATTTTTGGTAGAGTCCAAAAAATCCATTTTCTGATGAAAAACGATGACCCCGGACCAGTCGAACGTTGAAAAAATGGTCAATATTGATGAAATTTTAACATTTAATCTTTTGACTTTAAATGACGGTTGGATGTGAGTTAATACTTTTTCAACTAAAATAAGTGTGTTTAAAGTCATTTCTGTGCCTGAAATTGGTCAAAATTGAAGATTTTGAGTAAGCAAAACTCTGTAAAAATGGCAGTTTTGGTCACTGTGAGGGTTTAAAAAGTGGTTATTCAACATGAGGCCCGATCAAAATGACATTTTGAATCATTTTTGGTAGAGTCCAAAAAATCAATTTTCTGATGAAAAACGATGACCCCGGACCAGTCGAACGTTGAAAAAATGGTCAATATTGATGAAATTTTAACATTTAATCTTTTGACTTTAAATGACGGTTGGATGTGAGTTATTACTTTTTCAACTAAAATAAGTGTGTTTAAAGTCATTTCTGTGCCTGAAATTGGTCAAAATTGAAGATTTTGAGTAAGCAAAACTCTGTAAAAATGGCAGTTTTGGTCACTGTGAGGGTTTAAAAAGTGGTTATTCAACATGAGGCCCGATCCAAATGACATTTTGAATCATTTTTGGTAGAGTCCAAAAAATCAATTTTCTGATGAAAAACGATGACCCCGGACCAGTCGAACGTTGAAAAAATGGTCAATATTGATGAAATTTTAACATTTAATCTTTTGACTTTAAATGACGGTTGGATGTGAGTTATTACTTTTTCAACTAAAATAAGTGTGTTTAAAGTCATTTCTGTGCCTGAAATTGGTCAAAATTGAAGATTTTGAGTAAGCAAAACTGTAAAAATGGCAGTTTTGGTCACTGTGAGGGTTTAAAAAGTGGTTATTCAACATGAGGCCTGATCCAAATGACATGTTGAATCATTTTTGGTAGAGTCCAAAAAATCCATTTTCTGATGAAAAACGATGACCCCGGACCAGTCGAACGTTGAAAAAATGGTCAATATTGATGAAATTTTAACATTTAATCTTTTGACTTTAAATGACGGTTGGATGTGAGTTATTACTTTTTCAACTAAAATAAGTGTGTTTAAAGTCATTTCTGTGCCTGAAATTGGTCAAAATTGAAGATTTTGAGTAAGCAAAACCATGTAAAAATGGCAGTTTTGGTCACTGTGAGGGTTTAAAAAGTGGTTATTCAACATGAGGCCCGATCAAAATGACATTTTGAATCATTTTTGGTAGAGTCCAAAAAATCAATTTTCTGATGAAAAACGATGACCCTGGACCAGTCGAACGTTGAAAACATGGTCAATATTGATGAAATTTTAACATTTAATCTTTTGACTTTAAATGACGGTTGGATGTGAGTTATTACTTTTTCAACTAAAATAAGTGTGTTTAAAGTCATTTCTGTGCCTGAAATTGGTCAAAATTGAAGATTTTGAGTAAGCAAAACTCTGTAAAAATGGCAGTTTTGGTCACTGTGAGGGTTTAAAAAGTGGTTATTCAACATGAGGCCCGATCCAAATGACATTTTTTATCATTTTTGGTAGAGTCCAAAAAATCCATTTTCTGATGAAAAACGATGACCCCGGACCAGTCGAACGTTGAAAAAATGGTCAATATTGATGAAATTTTAACATTTAATCTTTTGACTTTAAATGACGGTTGGATGTGAGTTAATACTTTTTCAACTAAAATAAGTGTGTTTAAAGTCATTTCTGTGCCTGAAATTGGTCAAAATTGAAGATTTTGAGTAAGCAAAACTCTGTAAAAATGGCAGTTTTGGTCACTGTGAGGGTTTAAAAAGTGGTTATTCAACATGAGGCCCGATCAAAATGACATTTTGAATCATTTTTGGTAGAGTCCAAAAAATCAATTTTCTGATGAAAAACGATGACCCCGGACCAGTCGAACGTTGAAAAAATGGTCAATATTGATGAAATTTTGACATTTAATCTTTTGACTTTAAATGACGGTTGGATGTGAGTTATTACTTTTTCAACTAAAATAAGTGTGTTTAAAGTCATTTCTGTGCCTGAAATTGGTCAAAATTGAAGATTTTGAGTAAGCAAAACTCTGTAAAAATGGCAGTTTTGGTCACTGTGAGGGTTTAAAAAGTGGTTATTCAACATGAGGCCCGATCCAAATGACATTTTGAATCATTTTTGGTAGAGTCCAAAAAATCCATTTTCTGATGAAAAACGATGACCCCGGACCAGTCGAACGTTGAAAAAATGGTCAATATTGATGAAATTTTAACATTTAATCTTTTGACTTTAAATGACGGTTGGATGTGAGTTATTACTTTTTCAACTAAAATAAGTGTGTTTAAAGTCATTTCTGTGCCTGAAATTGGTCAAAATTGAAGATTTTGAGTAAGCAAAACTGTAAAAATGGCAGTTTTGGTCACTGTGAGGGTTTAAAAAGTGGTTATTCAACATGAGGCCTGATCCAAATGACATGTTGAATCATTTTTGGTAGAGTCCAAAAAATCCATTTTCTGATGAAAAACGATGACCCCGGACCAGTCGAACGTTGAAAAAATGGTCAATATTGATGAAATTTTAACATTTAATCTTTTGACTTTAAATGACGGTTGGATGTGAGTTATTACTTTTTCAACTAAAATAAGTGTGTTTAAAGTCATTTCTGTGCCTGAAATTGGTCAAAATTGAAGATTTTGAGTAAGCAAAACTCTGTAAAAATGGCAGTTTTGGTCACTGTGAGGGTTTAAAAAGTGGTTATTCAACATGAGGCCCGATCAAAATGACATTTTGAATCATTTTTGGTAGAGTCCAAAAAATCAATTTTCTGATGAAAAACGATGACCCCGGACCAGTCGAACGTTGAAAAAATGGTCAATATTGATGAAATTTTAACATTTAATCTTTTGACTTTAAATGACGGTTGGATGTGAGTTATTACTTTTTCAACTAAAATAAGTGTGTTTAAAGTCATTTCTGTGCCTGAAATTGGTCAAAATTGAAGATTTTGAGTAAGCAAAACTCTGTAAAAATGGCAGTTTTGGTCACTGTGAGGGTTTAAAAAGTGGTTATTCAACATGAGGCCCGATCCAAATGACATTTTTTATCATTTTTGGTAGAGTCCAAAAAATCCATTTTCTGATGAAAAACGATGACCCCGGACCAGTCGAACGTTGAAAAAATGGTCAATATTGATGAAATTTTAACATTTAATCTTTTGACTTTAAATGACGGTTGGATGTGAGTTAATACTTTTTCAACTAAAATAAGTGTGTTTAAAGTCATTTCTGTGCCTGAAATTGGTCAAAATTGAAGATTTTGAGTAAGCAAAACTCTGTAAAAATGGCAGTTTTGGTCACTGTGAGGGTTTAAAAAGTGGTTATTCAACATGAGGCCCGATCAAAATGACATTTTGAATCATTTTTGGTAGAGTCCAAAAAATCAATTTTCTGATGAAAAACGATGACCCCGGACCAGTCGAACGTTGAAAAAATGGTCAATATTGATGAAATTTTAACATTTAATCTTTTGACTTTAAATGACGGTTGGATGTGAGTTATTACTTTTTCAACTAAAATAAGTGTGTTTAAAGTCATTTCTGTGCCTGAAATTGGTCAAAATTGAAGATTTTGAGTAAGCAAAACTCTGTAAAAATGGCAGTTTTGGTCACTGTGAGGGTTTAAAAAGTGGTTATTCAACATGAGGCCCGATCCAAATGACATTTTGAATCATTTTTGGTAGAGTCCAAAAAATCAATTTTCTGATGAAAAACGATGACCCCGGACCAGTCGAACGTTGAAAAAATGGTCAATATTGATGAAATTTTAACATTTAATCTTTTGACTTTAAATGACGGTTGGATGTGAGTTATTACTTTTTCAACTAAAATAAGTGTGTTTAAAGTCATTTCTGTGCCTGAAATTGGTCAAAATTGAAGATTTTGAGTAAGCAAAACTGTAAAAATGGCAGTTTTGGTCACTGTGAGGGTTTAAAAAGTGGTTATTCAACATGAGGCCTGATCCAAATGACATGTTGAATCATTTTTGGTAGAGTCCAAAAAATCCATTTTCTGATGAAAAACGATGACCCCGGACCAGTCGAACGTTGAAAAAATGGTCAATATTGATGAAATTTTAACATTTAATCTTTTGACTTTAAATGACGGTTGGATGTGAGTTATTACTTTTTCAACTAAAATAAGTGTGTTTAAAGTCATTTCTGTGCCTGAAATTGGTCAAAATTGAAGATTTTGAGTAAGCAAAACCATGTAAAAATGGCAGTTTTGGTCACTGTGAGGGTTTAAAAAGTGGTTATTCAACATGAGGCCCGATCAAAATGACATTTTGAATCATTTTTGGTAGAGTCCAATAAATCAATTTTCTGATGAAAAACGATGACCCCGGACCAGTCGAACGTTGAAAAAATGGTCAATATTGATGAAATTTTAACATTTAATCTTTTGACTTTAAATGACGGTTGGATGTGAGTTATTAGTTATTACTTTTTCAACTAAAATAAGTGTGTTTAAAGTCATTTCTGTGCCTGAAATTGGTCAAAATTGAAGATTTTGAGTAAGCAAAACTCTGTAAAAATGGCAGTTTTGGTCACTGTGAGGGTTTAAAAAGTGGTTATTCAACATGAGGCCCGATCCAAATGACATTTTGAATCATTTTTGGTAGAGTCCAAAAAATCCATTTTCTGATGAAAAACGATGACCCCGGACCAGTCGAACGTTGAAAAAATGGTCAATATTGATGAAATTTTAACATTTAATCTTTTGACTTTAAATGACGGTTGGATGTGAGTTATTACTTTTTCAACTAAAATAAGTGTGTTTAAAGTCATTTCTGTGCCTGAAATTGGTCAAAATTGAAGATTTTGAGTAAGCAAAACTCTGTAAAAATGGCAGTTTTGGTCACTGTGAGGGTTTAAAAAGTGGTTATTCAACATGAGGCCCGATCAAAATGACATGTTGAATCATTTTTGGTAGAGTCCAAAAAATCAATTTTCTGATGAAAAACGATGAGCCCGGACCAGTCGAACGTTGAAAAAATGGTCAATATTGATGAAATTTTAACATTTAATCTTTTGACTTTAAATGACGGTTGGATGTGAGTTATTACTTTTTCAACTAAAATAAGTGTGTTTAAAGTCATTTCTGTGCCTGAAATTGGTCAAAATTGAAGATTTTGAGTAAGCAAAACTCTGTAAAAATGGCAGTTTTGGTCACTGTGAGGGTTTAAAAAGTGGTTATTCAACATGAGGCCCGATCCAAATGACATTTTTTATCATTTTTGGTAGAGTCCAAAAAATCCATTTTCTGATGAAAAACGATGACCCCGGACCAGTCGAACGTTGAAAAAATGGTCAATATTGATGAAATTTTAACATTTAATCTTTTGACTTTAAATGACGGTTGGATGTGAGTTAATACTTTTTCAACTAAAATAAGTGTGTTTAAAGTCATTTCTGTGCCTGAAATTGGTCAAAATTGAAGATTTTGAGTAAGCAAAACTCTGTAAAAATGGCAGTTTTGGTCACTGTGAGGGTTTAAAAAGTGGTTATTCAACATGAGGCCCGATCAAAATGACATTTTGAATCATTTTTGGTAGAGTCCAAAAAATCAATTTTCTGATGAAAAACGATGACCCCGGACCAGTCGAACGTTGAAAAAATGGTCAATATTGATGAAATTTTAACATTTAATCTTTTGACTTTAAATGACGGTTGGATGTGAGTTATTACTTTTTCAACTAAAATAAGTGTGTTTAAAGTCATTTCTGTGCCTGAAATTGGTCAAAATTGAAGATTTTGAGTAAGCAAAACTCTGTAAAAATGGCAGTTTTGGTCACTGTGAGGGTTTAAAAAGTGGTTATTCAACATGAGGCCCGATCCAAATGACATTTTGAATCATTTTTGGTAGAGTCCAAAAAATCCATTTTCTGATGAAAAACGATGACCCCGGACCAGTCGAACGTTGAAAAAATGGTCAATATTGATGAAATTTTAACATTTAATCTTTTGACTTTAAATGACGGTTGGATGTGAGTTATTACTTTTTCAACTAAAATAAGTGTGTTTAAAGTCATTTCTGTGCCTGAAATTGGTCAAAATTGAAGATTTTGAGTAAGCAAAACTGTAAAAATGGCAGTTTTGGTCACTGTGAGGGTTTAAAAAGTGGTTATTCAACATGAGGCCTGATCCAAATGACATGTTGAATCATTTTTGGTAGAGTCCAAAAAATCCATTTTCTGATGAAAAACGATGACCCCGGACCAGTCGAACGTTGAAAAAATGGTCAATATTGATGAAATTTTAACATTTAATCTTTTGGCTTTAAATGACGGTTGGATGTGAGTTATTACTTTTTCAACTAAAATAAGTGTGTTTAAAGTCATTTCTGTGCCTGAAATTGGTCAAAATTGAAGATTTTGAGTAAGCAAAACTCTGTAAAAATGGCAGTTTTGGTCACTGTGAGGGTTTAAAAAGTGGTTATTCAACATGAGGCCCGATCCAAATGACATTTTGAATCATTTTTGGTAGAGTCCAAAAAATCCATTTTCTGATGAAAAACGATGACCCCGGACCAGTCGAACGTTGAAAAAATGGTCAATATTGATGAAATTTTAACATTTAATCTTTTGACTTTAAATGACGGTTGGATGTGAGTTATTACTTTTTCAACTAAAATAAGTGTGTTTAAAGTCATTTCTGTGCCTGAAATTGGTCAAAATTGAAGATTTTGAGTAAGCAAAACTGTAAAAATGGCAGTTTTGGTCACTGTGAGGGTTTAAAAAGTGGTTATTCAACATGAGGCCTGATCCAAATGACATGTTGAATCATTTTTGGTAGAGTCCAAAAAATCAATTTTCTGATGAAAAACGATGACCCCGGACCAGTCGAACGTTGAAAAAATGGTCAATATTGATGAAATTTTAACATTTAATCTTTTGACTTTAAATGACGGTTGGATGTGAGTTATTACTTTTTCAACTAAAATAAGTGTGTTTAAAGTCATTTCTGTGCCTGAAATTGGTCAAAATTGAAGATTTTGAGTAAGCAAAACTCTGTAAAAATGGCAGTTTTGGTCACTGTGAGGGTTTAAAAAGTGGTTATTCAACATGAGGCCCGATCAAAATGACATTTTGAATCATTTTTGGTAGAGTCCAAAAAATCAATTTTCTGATGAAAAACGATGACCCCGGACCAGTCGAACGTTGAAAAAATGGTCAATATTGATGAAATTTTAACATTTAATCTTTTGACTTTAAATGACGGTTGGATGTGAGTTATTACTTTTTCAACTAAAATAAGTGTGTTTAAAGTCATTTCTGTGCCTGAAATTGGTCAAAATTGAAGATTTTGAGTAAGCAAAACTCTGTAAAAATGGCAGTTTTGGTCACTGTGAGGGTTTAAAAAGTGGTTATTCAACATGAGGCCCGATCAAAATGACATTTTGAATCATTTTTGGTAGAGTCCAATAAATCAATTTTCTGATGAAAAACGATGACCCCGGACCAGTCGAACGTTGAAAAAATGGTCAATATTGATGAAATTTTAACATTTAATCTTTTGACTTTAAATGACGGTTGGATGTGAGTTATTACTTTTTCAACTAAAATAAGTGTGTTTAAAGTCATTTCTGTGCCTGAAATTGGTCAAAATTGAAGATTTTGAGTAAGCAAAACTCTGTAAAAATGGCAGTTTTGGTCACTGTGAGGGTTTAAAAAGTGGTTATTCAACATGAGGCCCGATCCAAATGACATTTTGAATCATTTTTGGTAGAGTCCAAAAAATCCATTTTCTGATGAAAAACGATGACCCCGGACCAGTCGAACGTTGAAAAAATGGTCAATATTGATGAAATTTTAACATTTAATCTTTTGACTTTAAATGACGGTTGGATGTGAGTTATTACTTTTTCAACTAAAATAAGTGTGTTTAAAGTCATTTCTGTGCCTGAAATTGGTCAAAATTGAAGATTTTGAGTAAGCAAAACTCTGTAAAAATGGCAGTTTTGGTCACTGTGAGGGTTTAAAAAGTGGTTATTCAACATGAGGCCCGATCCAAATGACATTTTTTATCATTTTTGGTAGAGTCCAAAAAATCCATTTTCTGATGAAAAACGATGACCCCGGACCAGTCGAACGTTGAAAAAATGGTCAATATTGATGAAATTTTAACATTTAATCTTTTGACTTTAAATGACGGTTGGATGTGAGTTAATACTTTTTCAACTAAAATAAGTGTGTTTAAAGTCATTTCTGTGCCTGAAATTGGTCAAAATTGAAGATTTTGAGTAAGCAAAACTCTGTAAAAATGGCAGTTTTGGTCACTGTGAGGGTTTAAAAAGTGGTTATTCAACATGAGGCCCGATCAAAATGACATTTTGAATCATTTTTGGTAGAGTCCAAAAAATCAATTTTCTGATGAAAAACGATGACCCCGGACCAGTCGAACGTTGAAAAAATGGTCAATATTGATGAAATTTTAACATTTAATCTTTTGACTTTAAATGACGGTTGGATGTGAGTTATTACTTTTTCAACTAAAATAAGTGTGTTTAAAGTCATTTCTGTGCCTGAAATTGGTCAAAATTGAAGATTTTGAGTAAGCAAAACTCTGTAAAAATGGCAGTTTTGGTCACTGTGAGGGTTTAAAAAGTGGTTATTCAACATGAGGCCCGATCCAAATGACATTTTGAATCATTTTTGGTAGAGTCCAAAAAATCCATTTTCTGATGAAAAACGATGACCCCGGACCAGTCGAACGTTGAAAAAATGGTCAATATTGATGAAATTTTAACATTTAATCTTTTGACTTTAAATGACGGTTGGATGTGAGTTATTACTTTTTCAACTAAAATAAGTGTGTTTAAAGTCATTTCTGTGCCTGAAATTGGTCAAAATTGAAGATTTTGAGTAAGCAAAACTGTAAAAATGGCAGTTTTGGTCACTGTGAGGGTTTAAAAAGTGGTTATTCAACATGAGGCCTGATCCAAATGACATGTTGAATCATTTTTGGTAGAGTCCAAAAAATCCATTTTCTGATGAAAAACGATGACCCCGGACCAGTCGAACGTTGAAAAAATGGTCAATATTGATGAAATTTTAACATTTAATCTTTTGGCTTTAAATGACGGTTGGATGTGAGTTATTACTTTTTCAACTAAAATAAGTGTGTTTAAAGTCATTTCTGTGCCTGAAATTGGTCAAAATTGAAGATTTTGAGTAAGCAAAACTCTGTAAAAATGGCAGTTTTGGTCACTGTGAGGGTTTAAAAAGTGGTTATTCAACATGAGGCCCGATCCAAATGACATTTTGAATCATTTTTGGTAGAGTCCAAAAAATCAATTTTCTGATGAAAAACGATGACCCCGGACCAGTCGAACGTTGAAAAAATGGTCAATATTGATGAAATTTTAACATTTAATCTTTTGACTTTAAATGACGGTTGGATGTGAGTTATTACTTTTTCAACTAAAATAAGTGTGTTTAAAGTCATTTCTGTGCCTGAAATTGGTCAAAATTGAAGATTTTGAGTAAGCAAAACTCTGTAAAAATGGCAGTTTTGGTCACTGTGAGGGTTTAAAAAGTGGTTATTCAACATGAGGCCCGATCCAAATGACATTTTGAATCATTTTTGGTAGAGTCCAAAAAATCCATTTTCTGATGAAAAACGATGACCCCGGACCAGTCGAACGTTGAAAAAATGGTCAATATTGATGAAATTTTAACATTTAATCTTTTGACTTTAAATGACGGTTGGATGTGAGTTATTACTTTTTCAACTAAAATAAGTGTGTTTAAAGTCATTTCTGTGCCTGAAATTGGTCAAAATTGAAGATTTTGAATAAGCAAAACTCTGTAAAAATGGCAGTTTTGGTCACTGTGAGGGTTTAAAAAGTGGTTATTCAACATGAGGCCCGATCCAAATGACATTTTGAATCATTTTTGGTAGAGTCCAAAAAATCAATTTTCTGATGAAAAACGATGACCCCGGACCAGTCGAACGTTGAAAAAATGGTCAATATTGATGAAATTTTAACATTTAATCTTTTGACTTTAAATGACGGTTGGATGTGAGTTATTACTTTTTCAACTAAAATAAGTGTGTTTAAAGTCATTTCTGTGCCTGAAATTGGTCAAAATTGAAGATTTTGAGTAAGCAAAACTGTAAAAATGGCAGTTTTGGTCACTGTGAGGGTTTAAAAAGTGGTTATTCAACATGAGGCCTGATCCAAATGACATGTTGAATCATTTTTGGTAGAGTCCAAAAAATCCATTTTCTGATGAAAAACGATGACCCCGGACCAGTCGAACGTTGAAAAAATGGTCAATATTGATGAAATTTTAACATTTAATCTTTTGACTTTAAATGACGGTTGGATGTGAGTTATTACTTTTTCAACTAAAATAAGTGTGTTTAAAGTCATTTCTGTGCCTGAAATTGGTCAAAATTGAAGATTTTGAGTAAGCAAAACTCTGTAAAAATGGCAGTTTTGGTCACTGTGAGGGTTTAAAAAGTGGTTATTCAAAATGAGGCCCGATCCAAATGACATTTTGAATCATTTTTGGTAGAGTCCAAAAAATCAATTTTCTGATGAAAAACGATGACCCCGGACCAGTCGAACGTTGAAAAATGGTCAATATTGATGAAATTTTAACATTTAATCTTTTGACTTTAAATGACGGTTGGATGTGAGTTATTACTTTTTCAACTAAAATAAGTGTGTTTAAAGTCATTTCTGTGCCTGAAATTGGTCAAAATTGAAGATTTTGAGTAAGCAAAACTCTGTAAAAATGGCAGTTTTGGTCACTGTGAGGGTTTAAAAAGTGGTTATTCAACATGAGGCCCGATCCAAATGACATTTTGAATCATTTTTGGTAGAGTCCAAAAAATCAATTTTCTGATGAAAAACGATGACCCCGGACCAGTCGAACGTTGAAAAAATGGTCAATATTGATGAAATTTTAACATTTAATCTTTTGACTTTAAATGACGGTTGGATGTGAGTTATTACTTTTTCAACTAAAATAAGTGTGTTTAAAGTCATTTCTGTGCCTGAAATTGGTCAAAATTGAAGATTTTGAGTAAGCAAAACTCTGTAAAAATGGCAGTTTTGGTCACTGTGAGGGTTTAAAAAGTGGTTATTCAACATGAGGCCCGATCCAAATGACATTTTGAATCATTTTTGGTAGAGTCCAAAAAATCAATTTTCTGATGAAAAACGATGACCCCGGACCAGTCGAACGTTGAAAAAATGGTCAATATTGATGAAATTTTAACATTTAATCTTTTGACTTTAAATGACGGTTGGATGTGAGTTAATACTTTTTCAACTAAAATAAGTGTGTTTAAAGTCATTTCTGTGCCTGAAATTGGTCAAAATTGAAGATTTTGAGTAAGCAAAACTCTGTAAAAATGGCAGTTTTGGTCACTGTGAGGGTTTAAAAAGTGGTTATTCAACATGAGGCCCGATCAAAATGACATTTTGAATCATTTTTGGTAGAGTCCAAAAAATCAATTTTCTGATGAAAAACGATGACCCCGGACCAGTCGAACGTTGAAAAAATGGTCAATATTGATGAAATTTTAACATTTAATCTTTTGACTTTAAATGACGGTTGGATGTGAGTTATTACTTTTTCAACTAAAATAAGTGTGTTTAAAGTCATTTCTGTGCCTGAAATTGGTCAAAATTGAAGATTTTGAGTAAGCAAAACTCTGTAAAAATGGCAGTTTTGGTCACTGTGAGGGTTTAAAAAGTGGTTATTCAACATGAGGCCCGATCAAAATGACATTTTGAATCATTTTTGGTAGAGTCCAATAAATCAATTTTCTGATGAAAAACGATGACCCCGGACCAGTCGAACGTTGAAAAAATGGTCAATATTGATGAAATTTTAACATTTAATCTTTTGACTTTAAATGACGGTTGGATGTGAGTTATTACTTTTTCAACTAAAATAAGTGTGTTTAAAGTCATTTCTGTGCCTGAAATTGGTCAAAATTGAAGATTTTGAGTAAGCAAAACTCTGTAAAAATGGCAGTTTTGGTCACTGTGAGGGTTTAAAAAGTGGTTATTCAACATGAGGCCCGATCCAAATGACATTTTGAATCATTTTTGGTAGAGTCCAAAAAATCCATTTTCTGATGAAAAACGATGACCCCGGACCAGTCGAACGTTGAAAAAATGGTCAATATTGATGAAATTTTAACATTTAATCTTTTGACTTTAAATGACGGTTGGATGTGAGTTATTACTTTTTCAACTAAAATAAGTGTGTTTAAAGTCATTTCTGTGCCTGAAATTGGTCAAAATTGAAGATTTTGAGTAAGCAAAACTCTGTAAAAATGGCAGTTTTGGTCACTGTGAGGGTTTAAAAAGTGGTTATTCAACATGAGGCCCGATCAAAATGACATTTTGAATCATTTTTGGTAGAGTCCAAAAAATCAATTTTCTGATGAAAAACGATGAGCCCGGACCAGTCGAACGTTGAAAAAATGGTCAATATTGATGAAATTTTAACATTTAATCTTTTGACTTTAAATGACGGTTGGATGTGAGTTATTACTTTTTCAACTAAAATAAGTGTGTTTAAAGTCATTTCTGTGCCTGAAATTGGTCAAAATTGAAGATTTTGAGTAAGCAAAACTCTGTAAAAATGGCAGTTTTGGTCACTGTGAGGGTTTAAAAAGTGGTTATTCAACATGAGGCCCGATCCAAATGACATGTTGAATCATTTTTGGTAGAGTCCAAAAAATCCATTTTCTGATGAAAAACGATGACCCCGGACCAGTCGAACGTTGAAAAAATGGTCAATATTGATGAAATTTTAACATTTAATCTTTTGACTTTAAATGACGGTTGGATGTGAGTTAATACTTTTTCAACTAAAATAAGTGTGTTTAAAGTCATTTCTGTGCCTGAAATTGGTCAAAATTGAAGATTTTGAGTAAGCAAAACTCTGTAAAAATGGCAGTTTTGGTCACTGTGAGGGTTTAAAAAGTGGTTATTCAACATGAGGCCCGATCAAAATGACATTTTGAATCATTTTTGGTAGAGTCCAAAAAATCAATTTTCTGATGAAAAACGATGACCCCGGACCAGTCGAACGTTGAAAAAATGGTCAATATTGATGAAATTTTAACATTTAATCTTTTGACTTTAAATGACGGTTGGATGTGAGTTATTACTTTTTCAACTAAAATAAGTGTGTTTAAAGTCATTTCTGTGCCTGAAATTGGTCAAAATTGAAGATTTTGAGTAAGCAAAACTCTGTAAAAATGGCAGTTTTGGTCACTGTGAGGGTTTAAAAAGTGGTTATTCAACATGAGGCCCGATCCAAATGACATTTTGAATCATTTTTGGTAGAGTCCAAAAAATCCATTTTCTGATGAAAAACGATGACCCCGGACCAGTCGAACGTTGAAAAAATGGTCAATATTGATGAAATTTTAACATTTAATCTTTTGACTTTAAATGACGGTTGGATGTGAGTTATTACTTTTTCAACTAAAATAAGTGTGTTTAAAGTCATTTCTGTGCCTGAAATTGGTCATAATTGAAGATTTTGAGTAAGCAAAACTGTAAAAATGGCAGTTTTGGTCACTGTGAGGGTTTAAAAAGTGGTTATTCAACATGAGGCCTGATCCAAATGACATGTTGAATCATTTTTGGTAGAGTCCAAAAAATCCATTTTCTGATGAAAAACGATGACCCCGGACCAGTCGAACGTTGAAAAAATGGTCAATATTGATGAAATTTTAACATTTAATCTTTTGACTTTAAATGACGGTTGGATGTGAGTTATTACTTTTTCAACTAAAATAAGTGTGTTTAAAGTCATTTCTGTGCCTGAAATTGGTCAAAATTGAAGATTTTGAGTAAGCAAAACTCTGTAAAAATGGCAGTTTTGGTCACTGTGAGGGTTTAAAAAGTGGTTATTCAACATGAGGCCCGATCCAAATGACATTTTGAATCATTTTTGGTAGAGTCCAAAAAATCAATTTTCTGATGAAAAACGATGACCCCGGACCAGTCGAACGTTGAAAAAATTGTCAATATTGATGAAATTTTAACATTTAATCTTTTGACTTTAAATGACGGTTGGATGTGAGTTATTACTTTTTCAACTAAAATAAGTGTGTTTAAAGTCATTTCTGTGCCTGAAATTGGTCAAAATTGAAGATTTTGAGTAAGCAAAACTGTAAAAATGGCAGTTTTGGTCACTGTGAGGGTTTAAAAAGTGGTTATTCAACATGAGGCCTGATCCAAATGACATGTTGAATCATTTTTGGTAGAGTCCAAAAAATCCATTTTCTGATGAAAAACGATGACCCCGGACAGTCGAACGTTGAAAAAATGGTCAATATTGATGAAATTTTAACATTTAATCTTTTGACTTTAAATGACGGTTGGATGTGAGTTATTACTTTTTCAACTAAAATAAGTGTGTTTAAAGTCATTTCTGTGCCTGAAATTGGTCAAAATTGAAGATTTTGAGTAAGCAAAACTCTGTAAAAATGGCAGTTTTGGTCACTGTGAGGGTTTAAAAAGTGGTTATTCAAAATGAGGCCCGATCCAAATGACATTTTGAATCATTTTTGGTAGAGTCCAAAAAATCAATTTTTCTGATGAAAAACGATGACCCCGGACCAGTCGAACGTTGAAAAAATGGTCAATATTGATGAAATTTTAACATTTAATCTTTTGACTTTAAATGACGGTTGGATGTGAGTTATTACTTTTTCAACTAAAATAAGTGTGTTTAAAGTCATTTCTGTGCCTGAAATTGGTCAAAATTGAAGATTTTGAGTAAGCGAAACTCTGTAAAAATGGCAGTTTTGGTCACTGTGAGGGTTTAAAAAGTGGTTATTCAACATGAGGCCAGATCCAAATGACATTTTGAATCATTTTTGGTAGAGTCCAAAAAATCCATTTTCTGATGAAAAACGATGACCCCGGACCAGTCGAACGTTGAAAAAATGGTCAATATTGATGAAATTTTAACATTTAATCTTTTGACTTTAAATGACGGTTGGATGTGAGTTATTACTTTTTCAACTAAAATAAGTGTGTTTAAAGTCATTTCTGTGCCTGAAATTGGTCAAAATTGAAGATTTTGAGTAAGCAAAACTCTGTAAAAATGGCAGTTTTGGTCACTGTGAGGGTTTAAAAAGTGGTTATTCAACATGAGGCCCGATCCAAATGACATTTTGAATCATTTTTGGTAGAGTCCAAAAAATCAATTTTCTGATGAAAAACGATGACCCCGGACCAGTCGAACGTTGAAAAAATGGTCAATATTGATGAAATTTTAACATTTAATCTTTTGACTTTAAATGACGGTTGGATGTGAGTTAATACTTTTTCAACTAAAATAAGTGTGTTTAAAGTCATTTCTGTGCCTGAAATTGGTCAAAATTGAAGATTTTGAGTAAGCAAAACTCTGTAAAAATGGCAGTTTTGGTCACTGTGAGGGTTTAAAAAGTGGTTATTCAACATGAGGCCCGATCAAAATGACATTTTGAATCATTTTTGGTAGAGTCCAAAAAATCAATTTTCTGATGAAAAACGATGACCCCGGACCAGTCGAACGTTGAAAAAATGGTCAATATTGATGAAATTTTAACATTTAATCTTTTGACTTTAAATGACGGTTGGATGTGAGTTATTACTTTTTCAACTAAAATAAGTGTGTTTAAAGTCATTTCTGTGCCTGAAATTGGTCAAAATTGAAGATTTTGAGTAAGCAAAACTCTGTAAAAATGGCAGTTTTGGTCACTGTGAGGGTTTAAAAAGTGGTTATTCAACATGAGGCCCGATCCAAATGACATTTTGAATCATTTTTGGTAGAGTCCAAAAAATCCATTTTCTGATGAAAAACGATGACCCCGGACCAGTCGAACGTTGAAAAAATGGTCAATATTGATGAAATTTTAACATTTAATCTTTTGACTTTAAATGACGGTTGGATGTGAGTTATTACTTTTTCAACTAAAATAAGTGTGTTTAAAGTCATTTCTGTGCCTGAAATTGGTCAAAATTGAAGATTTTGAGTAAGCAAAACTGTAAAAATGGCAGTTTTGGTCACTGTGAGGGTTTAAAAAGTGGTTATTCAACATGAGGCCTGATCCAAATGACATGTTGAATCATTTTTGGTAGAGTCCAAAAAATCCATTTTCTGATGAAAAACGATGACCCCGGACCAGTCGAACGTTGAAAAAATGGTCAATATTGAAGAAATTTTAACATTTAATCTTTTGACTTTAAATGACGGTTGGATGTGAGTTATTACTTTTTCAACTAAAATAAGTGTGTTTAAAGTCATTTCTGTGCCTGAAATTGGTCAAAATTGAAGATTTTGAGTAAGCAAAACTCTGTAAAAATGGCAGTTTTGGTCACTGTGAGGGTTTAAAAAGTGGTTATTCAACATGAGGCCCGATCCAAATGACATTTTGAATCATTTTTGGTAGAGTCCAAAAAATCAATTTTCTGATGAAAAACGATGACCCCGGACCAGTCGAACGTTGAAAAAATGGTCAATATTGATGAAATTTTAACATTTAATCTTTTGACTTTAAATGACGGTTGGATGTGAGTTATTACTTTTTCAACTAAAATAAGTGTGTTTAAAGTCATTTCTGTGCCTGAAATTGGTCAAAATTGAAGATTTTGAGTAAGCAAAACTCTGTAAAAATGGCAGTTTTGGTCACTGTGAGGGTTTAAAAAGTGGTTATTCAACATGAGGCCCGATCCAAATGACATTTTGAATCATTTTTGGTAGAGTCCAAAAAATCAATTTTCTGATGAAAAACGATGACCCCGGACCAGTCGAACGTTGAAAAAATGGTCAATATTGATGAAATTTTAACATTTAATCTTTTGACTTTAAATGACGGTTGGATGTGAGTTATTACTTTTTCAACTAAAATAAGTGTGTTTAAAGTCATTTCTGTGCCTGAAATTGGTCAAAATTGAAGATTTTGAGTAAGCAAAACTCTGTAAAAATGGCAGTTTTGGTCACTGTGAGGGTTTAAAAAGTGGTTATTCAACATGAGGCCCGATCCAAATGACATTTTGAATCATTTTTGGTAGAGTCCAAAAAATCCATTTTCTGATGAAAAACGATGACCCCGGACCAGTCGAACGTTGAAAAAATGGTCAATATTGATGAAATTTTAACATTTAATCTTTTGACTTTAAATGACGGTTGGATGTGAGTTATTACTTTTTCAACTAAAATAAGTGTGTTTAAAGTCATTTCTGTGCCTGAAATTGGTCAAAATTGAAGATTTTGAGTAAGCAAAACTGTAAAAATGGCAGTTTTGGTCACTGTGAGGGTTTAAAAAGTGGTTATTCAACATGAGGCCTGATCCAAATGACATGTTGAATCATTTTTGGTAGAGTCCAAAAAATCCATTTTCTGATGAAAAACGATGACCCCGGACCAGTCGAACGTTGAAAAAATGGTCAATATTGATGAAATTTTAACATTTAATCTTTTGACTTTAAATGACGGTTGGATGTGAGTTATTACTTTTTCAACTAAAATAAGTGTGTTTAAAGTCATTTCTGTGCCTGAAATTGGTCAAAATTGAAGATTTTGAGTAAGCAAAACTCTGTAAAAATGGCAGTTTTGGTCACTGTGAGGGTTTAAAAAGTGGTTATTCAACATGAGGCCCGATCCAAATGACATTTTGAATCATTTTTGGTAGAGTCCAAAAAATCCATTTTCTGATGAAAAACGATGACCCCGGACCAGTCGAACGTTGAAAAAATGGTCAATATTGATGAAATTTTAACATTTAATCTTTTGACTTTAAATGACGGTTGGATGTGAGTTATTACTTTTTCAACTAAAATAAGTGTGTTTAAAGTCATTTCTGTGCCTGAAATTGGTCAAAATTGAAGAATTTGAGTAAGCAAAACTCTGTAAAAATGGCAGTTTTGGTCACTGTGAGGGTTTAAAAAGTGGTTATTCAACATGAGGCCCGATCCAAATGACATGTTGAATCATTTTTGGTAGAGTCCAAAAAATCAATTTTCTGATGAAAAACGATGACCCCGGACCAGTCGAACGTTGAAAAAATGGTCAATATTGATGAAATTTTAACATTTAATCTTTTGACTTTAAATGACGGTTGGATGTGAGTTATTACTTTTTCAACTAAAATAAGTGTGTTTAAAGTCATTTCTGTGCCTGAAATTGGTCAAAATTGAAGATTTTGAGTAAGCAAAACTCTGTAAAAATGGCAGTTTTGGTCACTGTGAGGGTTTAAAAAGTGGTTATTCAACATGAGGCCCGATCCAAATGACATTTTGAATCATTTTTGGTAGAGTCCAAAAAATCAATTTTCTGATGAAAAACGATGACCCCGGACCAGTCGAACGTTGAAAAAATGGTCAATATTGATGAAATTTTAACATTTAATCTTTTGACTTTAAATGACGGTTGGATGTGAGGTATTACTTTTTCAACTAAAATAAGTGTGTTTAAAGTCATTTCTGTGCCTGAAATTGGTCAAAATTGAAGATTTTGAGTAAGCAAAACTCTGTAAAAATGGCAGTTTTGGTCACTGTGAGGGTTTAAAAAGTGGTTATTCAACATGAGGCCCGATCCAAATGACATTTTGAATCATTTTTGGTAGAGTCCAAAAAATCCATTTTCTGATGAAAAACGATGACCCCGGACCAGTCGAACGTTGAAAAAATGGTCAATATTGATGAAATTTTAACATTTAATCTTTTGACTTTAAATGACGGTTGGATGTGAGTTATTACTTTTTCAACTAAAATAAGTGTGTTTAAAGTCATTTCTGTGCCTGAAATTGGTCAAAATTGAAGATTTTGAGTAAGCAAAACTCTGTAAAAATGGCAGTTTTGGTCACTGTGAGGGTTTAAAAAGTGGTTATTCAACATGAGGCCCGATCAAAATGACATTTTGAATCATTTTTGGTAGAGTCCAAAAAATCAATTTTCTGATGAAAAACGATGACCCCGGACCAGTCGAACGTTGAAAAAATGGTCAATATTGATGAAATTTTAACATTTAATCTTTTGACTTTAAATGACGGTTGGATGTGAGTTATTACTTTTTCAACTAAAATAAGTGTGTTTAAAGTCATTTCTGTGCCTGAAATTGGTCAAAATTGAAGATTTTGAGTAAGCAAAACTCTGTAAAAATGGCAGTTTTGGTCACTGTGAGGGTTTAAAAAGTGGTTATTCAACATGAGGCCTGATCCAAATGACATGTTGAATCATTTTTGGTAGAGTCCAAAAAAATCAATTTTCTGATGAAAAACGATGACCCCGGACCAGTCGAACGTTGAAAAAATGGTCAATATTGATGAAATTTTAACATTTAATCTTTTGACTTTAAATGACGGTTGGATGTGAGTTATTACTTTTTCAACTAAAATAAGTGTGTTTAAAGTCATTTCTGTGCCTGAAATTGGTCAAAATTGAAGATTTTGAGTAAGCAAAACTCTGTAAAAATGGCAGTTTTGGTCACTGTGAGGGTTTAAAAAGTGGTTATTCAACATGAGGCCCGATCCAAATGACATTTTGAATCATTTTTGGTAGAGTCCAAAAAATCCATTTTCTGATGAAAAACTATGACCCCGGACCAGTCGAACGTTGAAAAAATGGTCAATATTGATGAAATTTTAACATTTAATCTTTTGACTTTAAATGACGGTTGGATGTGAGTTATTACTTTTTCAACTAAAATAAGTGTGTTTAAAGTCATTTCTGTGCCTGAAATTGGTCAAAATTGAAGATTTTGAGTAAGCAAAACTCTGTAAAAATGGCAGTTTTGGTCACTGTGAGGGTTTAAAAAGTGGTTATTCAACATGAGGCCCGATCAAAATGACATTTTGAATCATTTTTGGGTAGAGTCCAAAAAATCATTTTCTGATGAAAAACACCGATGACCCCGGACCAGTCGAACGTTGAAAAAATGGTCAATATTGATGAAATTTTAACATTTAATCTTTTGACTTTAAATGACGGTTGGATGTGAGTTATTACTTTTTCAACTAAAATAAGTGTGTTTAAAGTCATTTCTGTGCCTGAAATTGGTCAAAATTGAAGATTTTGAGTAAGCAAAACTCTGTAAAAATGGCAGTTTTGGTCACTGTGAGGGTTTAAAAAGTGGTTATTCAACATGAGGCCCGATCCAAATGACATTTTTTATCATTTTTGGTAGAGTCCAAAAAATCCATTTTCTGATGAAAAACGATGACCCCGGACCAGTCGAACGTTGAAAAAATGGTCAATATTGATGAAATTTTAACATTTAATCTTTTGACTTTAAATGACGGTTGGATGTGAGTTAATACTTTTTCAACTAAAATAAGTGTGTTTAAAGTCATTTCTGTGCCTGAAATTGGTCAAAATTGAAGATTTTGAGTAAGCAAAACTCTGTAAAAATGGCAGTTTTGGTCACTGTGAGGGTTTAAAAAGTGGTTATTCAACATGAGGCCCGATCAAAATGACATTTTGAATCATTTTTGGTAGAGTCCAAAAAATCAATTTTCTGATGAAAAACGATGACCCCGGACCAGTCGAACGTTGAAAAAATGGTCAATATTGATGAAATTTTAACATTTAATCTTTTGACTTTAAATGACGGTTGGATGTGAGTTATTACTTTTTCAACTAAAATAAGTGTGTTTAAAGTCATTTCTGTGCCTGAAATTGGTCAAAATTGAAGATTTTGAGTAAGCAAAACTCTGTAAAAATGGCAGTTTTGGTCACTGTGAGGGTTTAAAAAGTGGTTATTCAACATGAGGCCCGATCC
>NW_028252839.1:0-61679 GCF_964263255.1 Lissotriton vulgaris | reverse complement strand
AACAGGTGATGGACCGAATGTGGATCAATGTCACACATTCACCCCAGTCAAAAGATCTGGGCCCAAATCCATCGTTTTTTTGCACTCCACACCACCCTGGGTTAGACAATGGCGATATGCAAATCAGCTCTGACCCTGTGCCCCATGGGAACAGTCCAGTCCGAACTACAAAAGCCATGTCCTTCCCAGAACGGAATCAAGCATCCGAGGACCGGACTGGTTTCGAGGTAACACCTCTCATCAGCCCGGCTAGCTTGACTCCAGTGGTGTGGAGTGCCTGGGACCCACGTCTGAGCATCCCCAGCGCACTTATGGCGGTATTGCAAACAAAACAGGTGATGGACCGAATGTGGATCAATGTCACACATTCACCCCAGTCAAAAGATCTGGGCCCAAATCCATCGTTTTTTTGCACTCCACACCACCCTGGGTTAGACAATGGCGATATGCAAATCAGCTCTGACCCTGTGCCCCATGGGAACAGTCCAGTCCGAACTACAAAAGCCATGTCCTTCCCAGAACGGAATCAAGCATCCGAGGACCGGACCGGTTTCGAGGTAACACCTCTCATCAGCCCGGCTAGCTTGACTCCAGTGGTGTGGAGTGCCTGGGACCCACGTCTGAGCATCCCCAGCGCACTTATGGCGGTATTGCAAACAACAACAGAGTAGAGGGAAAAGGAGGTTTTCTAAAGACCAGGTCGTCCTCCTAGGTACAATTACAAAAAATGAAGCCAGTATCTGGGTTCAGGGACCTGTCTTGTGTGTGGGCTATCTACCAGCAGTGTGTAGGTGTAGCCATTCAGAAAGAAAATAATTTTTCTTTCTTGTTATCCCCTCACTCACCGGAGTTTCCTCACGGTGACATGCTTCATCATCGGGGTCATCCCAGTTCTCTACGAAGAGGGGCGTGCTGCGACTATCGAGCTACGAAGGAGCACTATGAAGTGAAGGACTATGTGTGGTGAGAGTAAGTGGAGTGGATGTATGTGTGAGTGTTAAAAATACCGTGCTAGTGGGCCTCAATGTTTTATTCTGCTCCTAGACCGGTATGTTAAAAGTGGGGTTTGTACTGTGGACCAACCTGTGATGTGGGTTGGTTCAGTAACTGGTCAACATGTTTCACGCTACCCCTAGCGTTTCGTCAGGACCATACAGGGACCAGCCCTGTATAATACCACTCCTAAAAACCTAGATTTAGGATTCAAATATTAGATTAGTGCGAAAAAAATATTTACAGTGATTGACGCTGTTCCAACTTGGTACACGCGTTGTTTTTTGTTCATTGGTGAACCTGTAAAAAATATGAACAGAACAATGTTAAAAATTACATTGCCCCTATCTCAGCCGAGATCGGGGTCTTTTAGTCCCTCAGGACGTGCAATTATCCATGCACGTTTGTTCATGCACGTGGTTTATATGGTGTGAGTTTTTCCATACAAGGACGTGCATACTTTGGAGTCTGCTGTCTGTCGGCGATTGACACTGGAAGTGAAACTACCGTGAGAAATCGTGTCAAACATACAGAAAGTGACTTTACAGATAACAGTGAATACACAAATCAGACACACAAAAAGAGAAAAAGTATTGTCAATAATTACATTTGTTGGTGCAAAATGGCACATCATGGTCTCATGGGGGGCGGTATCGCCTCGTTGGAAACAATGCTACAAAGTTATTAAAGGTGTAAAAACAGAGTTAGTATTCTAAAGTTTCTACTCTTCAGAGTACGAGTCTCATGTGCCCAAAAAGAGTTCTTAGGTCTGGATGGATATAACTTACTTCCTGATCAGCAATGCCGCATGGTTTTACCTAGCTGCTTCCCCTTGGACCGCATCTTAAGGAATGGTCCGTGGGTCTGGGTTTTATAGGTCTTGACTTCCGGTTTAGGAGAGACTAGAATGTTGTAGCGGCCATCTTTGGAGGATGTAAATTGACCTAGTTTGGGTCTTTTTACTATTCCCATTTTTCAATAGGCCTAGTCACTCGATTTCATTGTTTACATAGGGATTTTTGCAGTTACGTGTGGGGATTCTCAAGGAGTTTAAATGGTTTAGAAATGTCATCTATTCAAGACACCCCATGGTATGTCATCGTTCAATCCTCTGGTATCCGTCTGGAGTTTAAAAACCCAGCGCTGTTCACGTTCGTGAAGGATTTTGTCAAGATTTTCTCTGTTTTTTACACATTCCAAGACAACCCATCTCAGATCGTTCGGGGTGTGATTTCTCTCGATGAAGTGGTTGGTCATTCGGGTTGTTGACTTTTTACAGCGGATGTTGCTTCTGTGCTCTACAATCCTGGTGCTTACTTTCCTTGTTGTCATGCCAACATAGTGCAGGTTGCATGTGCATGTGATCAAATACACCACTCCACTTGTGTTGCAGTTGGAGAATTCCTTAAGTTGCCATGTGGTGTTGTTGTTAAAAGTGATTTTTTTGGTTACTGAGGTTAGATGACATACGCTACAGTTGTTGCACGGGTAGTGTCCGTTCGGAAGTGGTTGCAGTCTGTTTGTGTTTTCTGTTGGTTTTGGTCTCGTGTGTACCAAGTAGTCCTTCAGATTCCTTCCTCTTCTGTGACTAAACATCGGTTTAGGGATGTTTAGTTCGCCGCTGTTCAGAATTGTCCAATGTTTATTCACGATCTTACTCACTTGGTCAGATACTTTGTCGAAAGTCGTGATGCAGATTGGTCTCTCACTGTTAGTTGGTTGTGCTGTTTTCGGTTCCAAAAGAGCCTCTCTGTTGTTGTTGCTCGCTCTTTTGCATGCCTTTTGTACCATTTTCTTCGGGTAGTTTCTTTGTTGTAGTTTTATGCTTAGTTCATCTGCTTGGGATAGATAGTCTGATTTATAAGAGCAATTTCTTCTTAGTCGGAGAAATTGTCCGAAGGGGAGGTTTTGTTTGAGGTGTCTTGGATGAAAACTGTTAAAGGTGAGGAGACAGTTTCTGGAGGTGGGTTTGTGATGTGTTGTAGTTATCAACATTCCGTCTCTTGCCCAAATATTCAGATCCAGAAACACCAGATGGCTCCTGCTCATGGTGTTGGTGAATTTTAAGAATGGATCTTGTTCATTTAGCCATTCGCAGAATCTCAATGCCTCTTCCTCATTGCCGTTCCATATCAACAGGATGTCGTCGATATAACGTTTCCATAATTTTATGTGGTCCATGTGGGGGTTGGTGGCGGTTAGGATTTTCTTTTTCTCTAGTTGATGGACGTACAGTCCCGCTATGCTCGGCGCAAAGGTGCTGCCCATACTGGTCCCGTGTTGTTGACGGTATAGGGTTTCTTCAAATCGGAAGAAATTTTCTGTGAGCGCTAGCCTGCAGCATTCCAGTACCACATGTCTGGGTGCGTGATATGTCCACTCCTCCTCAAACAGAACTTCTTCCAAGATTTCCAATGTCTCCTTGTGCGGTAAGCTCGTGTAAAGACTCTCCACATCTAGACTTATCAAAATACTAGATGTGGGGTCAAAAGATGTTTCTTTCAAAAGGCATAGTACGTCTTTAGTATCTTTCAGATATGTATCTGTTTTCTGAACAATGGGACGGAGAAAGGCGTCCGCATATCTTGATACCGGTTCCAATATTGACCCTATACCAGAGACTATTGGCCTTCCTGGGGGGTCTTCCATGCGTTTATGGATCTTCGGGATTGTATAGAAGTAAGGGATGACTGGTTTACTGTTGACTAGGAATTCGGATTCTTTCTTATCCATCCAGTCATTTACCAGACTTTCCTCAATGAGGTGTGCTATGCTGATTCTTATTTTCTCTGTAGGGTCTTCCTTAATGATGATGTAATTCCTTGTATCGGCTAGGAGTCGAAGACATTCCTGTCTGTATTTTTCGGTGTCTTGTAAGACTATTGCTCCTCCCTTGTCCGCCGGTTTTATTGTTATTGAGTGGTTATTTGACAGTTCCCGAATCGCTTCGAACTCCAGATTACTTGTGTTTTTGAAGACTTTTACGGTGTTAGGATCCAATTCTCTTACATCCTTCATCACAGCTTTTTCGAAGGCCAGTAGTTCTACTGGTAGGTTTTGAGGTGGTGGAACAAAAGTAGATTTCCTTTTCAGTCCCGTGTCCGACCTCGAGGTTTGTGTTTGTTCGTTGTCTTTGAAGAAGACCTGTAATTTTAATTTTCTCAGAAACTCTTTCAGCTCTGCACACAATCTGAACTTGTCCGTAGTAGGTGTTGGTATGAAACCTAGTCCTTTGTTTAATACTTGTTTCTGGATTTCCGTCAAAGCCAGAGTTGATAGGTTTACTACTAGATCTGGGGGTTGCTCGTTGACGGTTCTGGCGGCCCCTTGCTCCGTGTGTGGCGTTTCGAAACTTCCACGGGCTCTGCCCATTGCACTTGTTGGCCGGTTTTGTTCTTCGCTCTCTGAGTCGTTTGGCCTCTTCCTAAAAAAGGGCGAGATTGGTTGCTTTGGTTACTATTCCAGTTCTGGAATGGTTGTTGGGGGTACATCGGAGGGAACTGTTGTGGTCCATAGAAGAATGGTGGTGGAGGGCCGAAAGGCGACTGGTAGGTAGGCCACATTTGTGGTTGATTGCCTCGGTATCTCCCTGCATTTCCTCTACCTCTCCTTTGCTTTCTATTTGGAGGGTAATTATAAACTTTTGGCGAGTTTGCCGAATCTGAGCCACTATCGGATCCATCACTATCTGTGTTGTATCCGGGGTTTCTATTGCTTGGTTTGTAGTCGTCCCGTATGTATGGATAGACTACTTCATGAGAAAAAAATTTCTTGTCTTTATCCAATTTTGTGTATTTTGAATCTTTGAGACTGATCTCAAATTCAGTCATTGTTTTATTCAACTCGTCTAGTCTTTTTTTGAGTTCAGCTGGAGCTATGTATGTCTTCAGGTGGACCTCCAATGTCTGTATTTCTTCCTTTAGTGTTTCGGATAGGCGAGCCGCTGTTTTTATAATCAGGACTAGCCAGTCCCTGGTGCAGTGCCATGATATTAATGACCAGTCTTTTTTGAATTGTTTGTCGTTTTGGAAAATGAAAGGTTCATTACGGACTATTAGGCCTCTTGGTGCAGTACTGACTTTTAGATATTCTGCCATCATTACGCCATGTATCAGGGTCTTAATTTGTAGTCTTTTGAGTTCTGTTAGTTCATCCCAATCTTGGTTGGAATCCCCACTTGGTTTGTTAGGCGCCCCGGTGTGTGGTAAGATGGAGGCCATAACTCTCTCGATCTCCTCTTCCGAAAACGAGAGGCCAGTGATCTCTGCCATTTTAGTAAAAAAGGTAGCCTTTACTCTAGAGTGTGTCCAAGAAAAGTGTGCTTCACTGTTCTGTGGGACCAGGTATCGGAAAACCTGTCCCGGAGTAGGTTATATTCCCGCAGCCTGAGGCTGCTTAAACCACAACAGAGTAGAGGGAAAAGGAGGTTTTCTAAAGACCAGGTCGTCCTCCTAGGTACAATTACAAAAAATGAAGCCAGTATCTGGGTTCAGGGACCTGTCTTGTGTGTGGGCTATCTACCAGCAGTGTGTAGGTGTAGCCATTCAGAAAGAAAATAATTTTTCTTTCTTGTTATCCCCTCACTCACCGGAGTTTCCTCACGGTGACATGCTTCATCATCGGGGTCATCCCAGTTCTCTACGAAGAGGGGCGTGCTGCAACTATCGAGCTACGAAGGAGCACTATGAAGTGAAGGACTATGTGTGGTGAGAGTAAGTGGAGTGGATGTATGTGTGAGTGTTAAAAATACCGTGCTAGTGGGCCTCAATGTTTTATTCTGCTCCTAGACCGGTATGTTAAAAGTGGGGTTTGTACTGTGGACCAACCTGTGATGTGGGTTGGTTCAGTAACTGGTCAACATGTTTCACGCTACCCCTAGCGTTTCGTCAGGACCATACAGGGACCAGCCCTGTATAATACCACTCCTAAAAACCTAGATTTAGGATTCAAATATTAGATTAGTGCGAAAAAAATATTTACAGTGATTGACGCTGTTCCAACTTGGTACACGCGTTGTTTTTTGTTCATTGGTGAACCTGTAAAAAATATGAACAGAACAATGTTAAAAATTACATTGCCCCTATCTCAGCCGAGATCGGGGTCTTTTAGTCCCTCAGGACGTGCAATTATCCATGCACGTTTGTTCATGCACGTGGTTTATATGGTGTGAGTTTTTCCATACAAGGACGTGCATACTTTGGAGTCTGCTGTCTGTCGGCGATTGACACTGGAAGTGAAACTACCGTGAGAAATCGTGTCAAACATACAGAAAGTGACTTTACAGATAACAGTGAATACACAAATCAGACACACAAAAAGAGAAAAAGTATTGTCAATAATTACATTTGTTGGTGCAAAATGGCACATCATGGTCTCATGGGGGGCGGTATCGCCTCGTTGGAAACAATGCTACAAAGTTATTAAAGGTGTAAAAACAGAGTTAGTATTCTAAAGTTTCTACTCTTCAGAGTACGAGTCTCATGTGCCCAAAAAGAGTTCTTAGGTCTGGATGGATATAACTTACTTCCTGATCAGCAATGCCGCATGGTTTTACCTAGCTGCTTCCCCTTGGACCGCATCTTAAGGAATGGTCCGTGGGTCTGACCATTCTGAATGTGGATCAAGGTCACACATTCACCCCAGTCAAAAGATCTGGGCCCAAATCCATCGTTTTTTTGCACTCCACACCACCCTGGGTTAGACAATGACGATATGCAAATGTGCAAAAAAACGATGGATTTGGGCCCAGATCTTTGGACTGGGATGAATGTGTGACATTGATCCACATTCGGTCCATCACCTGTTTTGTTTGCAAATTCCGCCATAAGTGCGCTGGGGATGCTCAGGCGTGGGTCCCAGGCACTCCACACCACTGGAGTCAAGCTAGCCGGGCTGATGAGAGGTGTTACCTCGAAACCGGTCCGGTCCTCGGATGCTTGATTCCGTTCTGGGAAGGACATGGCTTTTGTAGTTTGGACTGGACTGTTCCCATGGGGCACAGGGTCAGAGCTGATTTGCATATCGCCATTGTCTAACCCAGGGTGGTGTGGAGTGCAAAAAAACGATGGATTTGGCCCAGATCTTTGGACTGGGATGAATGTGTGACATTGATCCACATTCGGTCCATCACCTGTTTTGTTTGCAAATTCCGCCATAAGTGCGCTGGGGATGCTCAGACGTGGGTCCCAGGCACTCCACACCACTGGAGTCAAGCTAGCCGGGCTGATGAGAGGTGTTACCTCGAAACCGGTCCGGTCCTCGGATGCTTGATTCTGTTCTGGGAAGGACATGGCTTTTGTAGTTCTGACTGGACTGTTCCCATGGGGCACAGGGTCAGAGCTGATTTGCATATCGCCATTGTCTAACCCAGGGTGGTGTGGAGTGCAAAAAAACGATGGATTTGGGTCCAGATCTTTGGACTGGGATGAATGTGTGACATTTATCCACATTCGGTCCATCACCTGTTTTGTTTGCAAATTCCGCCATAAGTGCGCTGGGGATGCTCAGACGTGGGTCCCAGGCACTCCACACCACTGGAGTCAAGCTAGCCGGGCTGATGAGAGGTGTTACCTCGAAACCGGTCCGGTCCTCGGATGCTTGATTCCATTCTGGGAAGGACATGGCTTTTGTAGTTCGGACTGGACTGTTCCCATGGGGCACAGGGTCAGAGCTGATTTGCATATCGCCATTGTCTAACCCAGGGTGGTGTGGAGTGCAAAAAAAATGATGGATTTGGGCCCAGATCTTTGGACTGGGATGAATGTGTGACATTGATCCACATTCGGTCCATCACCTGTTTTGTTTGCAAAAACCCACTGGTGGCAGCATAATTCCAAGAGATAGGGAAATGTCTCATGACCATAAAAACCTAAATAAGATTGTCCCTCCCTACAAGAGTGGGGATGACATCCACAAATGGATAACTGCTTTGGAGAGGCCTGCAAAGTTCAGCAGGTACCCCAAAGTCATTGGGCAGCAATAGTATGGCTTTCCTTTTCAGATAAAGGCAGAGACAAGCTCCTCACAGTTAGTGATGAGGATGCTAACAACTACACTGTCCTGAAGAGTGATCTGATAGATAAGTTTGTCTTAACCACTGAGCAGTATAGGTTGCGGTTCAGAGACACCCAGAAGACACAGACTCAGGAGTGGACTGACTTTGTAGAGTGTGCCACTAAGGTTCTGGAAGGCTGGTTACTGGCCAGTAAGGTCAAAGACTATACAGGATTGAATAATTTGATTATGAGAAAACACATTCATAATAATTGTCAGAACCAGGTATTGCATCAACACCTGATTGACTCTGATCTGACCTCTCCCCAAAAATTGGGAAAGAAGGCAGACAAATGGGTCAGAACCAGGGTGAAGCAGAAGGTAAAGAACCAAGGTGGTGATCAGAAGAAGCAAGACCAAAAGGGTGGGGAGAAAGCAAAAGCCCAGAAGTCTTCGCCAGGTCCCCAAAAAGATTCTATTGATGGGGTTCCAAGAAATCCAAAAAGAAAGAAGGTCCAAAGAAACTACGGTGTAATTTTTGTAATAGTAATACTCACTGGACCAGTGATTGCACCAAGAAGGAGGCAGCTCCAGCCACCATTGCCCCTAAGGCAACTGTTCCCTCTAGTACAGATAAAGTTGGTGGTTCTCAACAGAAGGGTGTAGTAGGGTTAACCCTGGGAACTGACGTGGATTCTGGCCTAGTCAGGATACCCACTCAGGTTGTTCTTGTCTGTGATGTGGACATGGCTATGTCCTCTGCTGTGAGCCTCAGTAACCTGGGCAAGTACAGACAGACTCCTTTGATTCATAAAAAGTGGCTCCGGCCTACAGGGACACATGTGCCAGTGTCACCATGGTGACGCCCAACTTTGTGGACCCTGGACAGTTCATACTAGGTGAAAGTTACCTAGTGACCAATGCAAGCAATGTCACTACCACCCTTAGTAGGGCAATTGTTCATTTATCCCGGGGAGGGGTAACTGGCCTCAATAAAGTTGTTGTTAGTTCAGATCTCCCTGTAGAATGTCTGCTTGGTAATGATCTGGAATCTTCAGTCTGGTCTGAAGTGGAGTATAGGACTCATGCAGAGATGTTAGGCATATCAGCACATGTCCTTGCTGTGACCAAGTCACAGGCCAAAAAGTGCCAAACTGAACAGGCCCTGGATCCTGAAATGATGGACCAGTTGCCTACCAAGAGAAAGAGCAGTAGGGTTAAGGCAGTGCCTTCCCCCTTGCCTCAAAATGAAGATCAGCCTTCCAAGAAAGCTGACTGTGAGACCCAAGAAGGAACTGTCCTAGAAGAGCTTGAGCCTGATCAGGGTGAGTTTCTTGGGACAGGGGGACCTTCAAGAGCAGATCTGAGGCAGGCGCAGTTGGACTGCCCCTCTCTTGAACCCATCAGACAGCAAGCTGCTGCTGAGGCTGCTGGGAATGCTACAGGTACCCAGGTCAAAAAAATTTCAAGTCAAACATTTTGCTTTATTCGGGTAAAAAGCTTAAGACGATCAAAGTACGGCACAGTATTTCACTCCACAATTGATCATGCTTACATATCACAACTAGCACAACTAAATACATTACAATATAAAAAGTGCTTTGCATTTGGCAAACACATATACAAGATAAAAAGTTTGTCACCCAATGAAGATTATTAATTATTTAAAAATCCAAAATTCATTAGTAGTCGTCACAGCAAAAACTTTCTAATGTACTGGGGCAACATTACGGGTAGGGTGGAGGAAGGCGATTTAGGGTAAAAATAATTTCTTTCGACATCTCATAGCCCCTGTAATGTAACTCGACACCCCAAAACATACCACAGCAGTCCCGAGCATTTGTAAGTAGACTAAAGCTGGTCTGACCTGCTCAAAATTACAACCTCTTAACAATGGCAAGATGAATTTCTTACGTGGCAATACATAAAACTTACAAAAAAAGATCATGTGAAGCACGTTTTGCTCATAATTATTATCACATGGGCACGGCCCCAAAGTCCCACTTAAAGCAAACCCCTTTAGGGAAAGATAGCAACCATGGTAGCATGTTATGCTTAAACCTTAATAAAACAAACAGATGGAATGGCTTGTTTATATGGGTTGAGTACGGCTGTATCTCTCTCCCTGTACTTAGCATAACAACATTTCTGACTGATGGTTTTACCAATTCGTCTTCTTCCCTTTGTAACTTCACCCTATTTAGGAATTGGGATGTTACTGCCTTGATTGCAATTTTACTTAAGGTCCTAGGGTTTGTAAACAGATCGGGGCTACCCATTGAATCCATTTGAGTTTTAATATACCGGATCCAAGGTATAGGCAAGGCCTTATCTAGGGACAAACAATCTTGGATAATTAATTGATTTAAGTTCGGAGCTTGCTGTGCCCAAATTCTTAGCCACCCTAGCATCGGTGCCACAGCAATCTGATCAGAAATATAGCCAGGCCCCAGGTCTTCATGTATGTTAAAGGTAGCTGCAGATTGAGGGAGCGACAACACTTTTCTAAAAAAGAAATTTTCTGCAGTTTGGATCTCACTTACTTCAGTATAGCCCCACACCTCACTCCCATACAGCACCATGGGCAAACATTTAGCGTTATAGATTTTCATAAGGCCCGATAATGGCTTACAGCCTAAACATTTCGCAAAGCCCAACAGGGCCCCTGTGGCCCTCGGTAGTGTGTTGTTTTTCAATGCGCGTTGCATCGCCCATGACCTTCTATCATCAAATACAATACCCAGGTTTGGGAAGGTAGGTACTTTAATGAGCTCCTGCCCTTTGCAGAAAAATGATGCCTTTTTCGCCTGTCCACTACCTAATGACATAGCATGTGACTTTTCAAAATTAGTTTTCAAATCCAAAGAGTCCATAAAACTAATAAAACAATCTAAAAGAATTGTAATCCTCTTGCCGTCCTAGCCACTAACACAGCATCGTCTGCATATAGTAGTGCGGGAATCTTATTTTGGCCAACTCTCGGGATGTCCTTGCATGCTGAAATTAGGGCATCACCCAGCTTGTTTATATAGAGTGTAAACAGCAAGGGAGCAAGGATACACCCTTGCCTTACCCCTCGCTTTACTGGCCAAGCATCCTTCAAGCTCCCATTCTCATTATAGCGAACTGCTGCGCTAGTGTTCTCGTGGATATATGCTAGGAAGGATATCAGTATGGGGTCCAACCCTATGTCAAACAGGGAAGTCCAAAGTTTTTGACGATTTACATGGTCGAAAGCAGTGGACAAATCCATAAAAGCTAGATGTATGTCCCCCTGCTTTGCGACCGTGTATTTCCCTATCACAAGATGTAAATTGAGGCATTGACCAGCAGTACCCCTTCCTTTTCTATACCCGTACTGTAGATCCGAGATGACCGCGTTCTCTTCCAGCCAGTTTGTCAGCCGCTCCAGTACAGCTTTTCCCATTATTTTAGCAGCCGAATCCAAGAGAGAGATAGGCCGATAACACGCCGAGTCCTCTCTTGAACCCTTCTTAAGTATTGGGACAATAACCGCCTTACCCCAAGATACTGGGGGACCCACTTTAGTGACTGCATTAAAAACAGAAGGTAAAATCTTTGCCCAATAGTGTGGATGTGCCCTGTAAAGGTCTGCCGGAACCCAGTCCGGGCCTGGGGCTTTCCCATGTGCTGTGGACTCAATAGCATCCAAAACTTCTTCCTCTGTAAAATTAATTTTTCCTGCCCGTATAGAATCACCTAGAGTCATAAGAGATGAGTTGTTTATATTCGCATAAAGACCACCAAAGTGGTCCACCCACTTTTCTGGTGGGATGAGGCAATCCTTGTTTGTATTTTCTGTCTCATTAAACAAATGACTATTAATCACTTTCCAAAATTGAGTTCTACTTTTCAGAACACTCGCTTTGGTCAGTTCCTCCCAAGCCATATCTTTTAGCTCAGTTTTCCTCTGTTTAATAGCCTTTTTATAGGCCCTTCTTGCCTCAGCAATCGTCTGAGAATCCTTACCAGGCTCTTTTAGTACTTCTAGAAGCACCGTGTGGGTATCAGTACAGGCTTGGTTAAACCAATTTTCCAATTTCCTGGGCCTTATTTTACTTTTCCCAGTAAAATTAGTTGCTACCTGTTCTGTGATACGGTTAAAAGCACAGAAGATATCCCTTGGATCTGAACTTGCACGTAAACATATGGTCAGATCCTCAGTTTTACTCCTGTACAGGCTTTCCAGGAAGTCAATAGGAGTAATCATCTCCCACCTTAATCTACGGCCTTGACATTCTGAGGCTATGTTTAAATTTGAAATAGTGGCAGAAACAATCTCACTTTTAAGGGCCCTGATATTAATGTCCAACGTGAGTGGGTTATGATCACTAAAACCATTCTGTGTAACAGCAAAAGGACCTATTGAGTCTCTCAAAAGGCACGACACTAAAATATAGTCTATAATAGACTTTTTGCCTTGAGCATTAAACGTTGGGACAGGGCACTGAGTTTTCCCTTGCACTGGGGCAAACAGATAATGTGCTGATAAAAAACTCTCCAGATACAACCCACTCTTAGTATGCTCAAAATGAGTATTCCCAAATCGGTCATTTTCAAAATCCATATTCTGAAAACATTGCATGTGACAAACATGTTTGTTAACATCACCAAGCACTAAAAGATAATAAAACGTGTCGTTGTGTTTATCATAACCATCCAAAAACCCCGATAGTGCTCTTAAATGGTCCAATTCGTCGCTCCGGGTGAAAGAATTATAAAAATTTACCACCAGGATTGTAGGCAAATTATCACCCTCCAATCTTACTGCTAAAATATTTGGGGAACTTGTCACTATTAGTACTGCTCTATACAGTAGTTTCAGACTAAATAACAACAAGAGCCCCCCCCTGGATCTCTCCATTGTAGATGATATTGCCTTCTCTAGCTTCCCATGTTTCCTGCAGGGCGATAATGTGGTGAACTGAGAGAAATGCCTCCCAGTTTATGTTCCCTCTTTTTGATCGTAACCCGGCAATATTCCATGATAGGATCACCATCTTGTTCTCAGATACAGTGGGTCTTACTTCCTTACACTCCTTATTCCCTGTAAGCACTGAGTGTGTTACTACTAGATTGGTGACCCCATCCTCCACTGTAGAGCTCGTAGTTGGATCTTCCGAACCTGAGGACCCCCCCTCAGCTACTATTCTTAATGTGGGCCTGTTTCTCATGTAATCCCCTTCACTGGGCAAAGAGATTCGGACTCTGTCACCAGATGGTGTAGCGCTATCTACCACTAGGCTACGAACAGGACCCTGTGCGCCAAGTTCAGTAGGCAGGCACGCACTATGCTCGTCCAGTGGGCTGGCTAATCCTAGTTCTGGGTTGTCTCCGTCCCCAAGTATCTTATTACTACCGGGTGGCAGTCAGTCGACCCCCTCCATCCCCATGAGTGAGGAGAACTGATTTGAGGTGGCAATGTTGAACATGGGAGGCACATCAATACATATATTTTGATTTCCCGGTCTCCGGGGGTTACCCACCAGCGCTTTTGGGTAAAAGTAACTTAAATCTTTGGTGGATATACCTCCCTCATAACCCCCCTTGAACCAGTCTCAGAAATAATTTGTGGCCCTGCGATCCCTGAAATTTATAATAATAGTGTCCGCAGGTACATCCTTCGGTCTTCTTGCCTACCCAATCCAGCCTTCTAAAATGTAAAATTTCACCGTCTAGGTTGGGAGGTAATTGCCTGTTAACTCTTAGCCAGTGCATGACCTTGTTCTTGAGGGTCTGGTAGCTTTCGAATGTTCCGGCTGTCAACTCTGGTACCCCTGTTAAAACAATGACAAAAGGTTCAGCCTCCGGTGGGAGATCTATATGTTGGGCAGGCCCTGTGATCTGTTTATCTTTGTGGATAGTCCTCTGTATGTTACCCAATGTCTCAAGACCTTTCGTGTTTACTCGCCTTTTGTCTAATGTTTCCCTAGGATTGGTGAGGTCAGGAGCAATATTTGTAGTGTGTTCACCCATTGTAATATTATCATGGGCTTTAGGCTGCGACTTACTATTGGTTACATTATTAGGGGCCTTGGGCGCTGTCCTCTGCTCTAATGTGTTCGGGGTATGTCTTTTATTTGCCATCTCTTTAAGTAAATTTGAGTTGGATCCTAATTGCTCAGTCATACATTTAACCCTCTCAATTAGAGGCAAGAGCAGCGATTTAATTAGTTGCTCGATGTTGTTCATTGACACTTGCACAAGGCGTGTATTTAAATGGCCTTGAGTGGCTTCACTTATTTCTGGGCCTTTGGGTGTATTAGGAGTCCTATTTGCCCGGCAAGCTTTAGCTCGACTTCCTTTATGCTTTGCCCCACCCCTCTTTCTTTTCATGGGAATGGCCGGCCCTAAATTTCTAATACTGGTCGGCTTTTCTGGGAATTGGTTACCAGAAATTATTAGTAATTAATCTTCCGACGAATAAAGAGATTTCGAACCCAAACTTATGTCAGTACTAGAGGGGTCCAGTTGAGTCGGTAAGGTTGCTGGGAGATCTTGTAGTTGTAGGGGTATGCTTACAATACTAGTTGGTTTGGAACAAGTACTGGCATGCGTGGGTGTCTTTGCTGATTGAATAGTCCCTAAAGATGAGCGTTTTCTCTAGCATTTTAAGGATATGCGCCGCTCAGTTAACATAATTTATTTTTCTAATACTGAGGTAGCCCTTGTAATAAAGGTACCCATAGAGTGTATTGGGATGAAGGGCTCCTGTATTCAGAGGCTAGAGATCCCAAGCCTGGTGCTTCCAGGAGGTTGGTCATACCTTTGGCATTCAGGGGCTTCCTTCTTACCTTAGCCCATGATATTCCCCTTGCAGGATATCTTGGCCAGAGCAAGACTTGGGACAGGCTTTCCCCTCACTTTCACTGGCCCCACATGTCAGAAGATACCAAGGAGTTGTGTCGCTCCTGTGTCACCTACCAAGCCAGTGGCAAATCAGGTGGCACCACAAAGACCTCCCTAATACCACTACCTGTGGTGGGGGTTCCCTTTGAAACAGTTGGGATAGACATAGTTGGACCAATGGATCCCCAAACAGCATCTGGGCACAGGTTTATTCTGGTGGTAGTGGATCATGCCACCAGATACCCAGAAGCTATTCCCCTAAGGACCACAACAGCACCTGTTGTGGCAAGAGCCCTCCTGGGAGTTTTCTCAAGAGTGGGTTTTCCGAAGGAGTTCGTCTCAGACAAAGGTGCAAACTTTATGTCTGGATATTTGACTGCTATGTGGAAAGAGTGTGGAGTGAACTACAAGTTCACGACAACCTACCATCCACAATGCAATGGTCTGGTGCAGAGATTCAACAAGACCTTAAAGGGCATGATCAAGGGTTTACCTCAAAAGCTTAGGCGAAGATGGGACATCCTTCTGCCTTGCCTTTTGTTTGCTTACAGATAGGTCCCACAGAAGGGAGTTGGCTACAGCCCTTTTGAACTTCTGTTTGGGCACCCTGTAAGAGAACCCCTTTGTCTGGTGAAGGAGGGATGGGAGTTACCTCTCAAAGCTCCAAAGCAAGACATTGTGGATTATGTACTTGGTCTCCGCTCCAGGATTGCTGAGTATATGAAGAAGGCATCCAAAAACCTTGAGGCTAGCCAGGAACTCCAAAAAGCCTGTCATGACCAAAAGGCTGTGCTGACTGTTTACCAGCCAGGGCAGAAAGTGTGGGTGTTGGAGCCACAGGCCCCAGCAGCTCTCCAAGACAAATGGTCTGGACCCCACACTGTTGTTGAACAGAAGGGAGAGGTAACCTATCTAGTTGACCTTGGAACTCCCAGGAGCCCTCATAGGGGGCTTCATGTCAACAGGTTGAAACCATATGTTGACAGGGCAGACATGGGCTTGCTCATGGCTACAGATGAGGGACAGGAGGAGGAGAGTGAGCCTCTCCCAGACCTGCTTTCTCAAAACCCTGATGATGGTTCAGTTGATGGTGTAGCCTTGGCAGGCAGCCTCACTGACCAACAGCAACAGGACTGCAGACAAGTTCTACAGTCCTACAGACATATGTTTTCACTGACTCCAAGTCGGACAAACTGGTGCACCCATGACGAGGACACTGGTGACAGTCTGCCTGTGAAGAGTAAAATCTACAGGCAACCTGATCATGTCAGGGACTGTTTCAGGACAGAGGTCTGAAAGATGTTGGAGTTCGGAGACATTGAGCCCTCAGAGAGCCCTTGGGCCAGTCCTGTAGTCCTAGTGCCTAAACCTCACACCTAAGATGGATAAGGGAGAGATGAGGTTTTGCGTGGATTTCAGAGGCCTCAATGCTGTCACTAGGACAGATGCCCACCCAATACCAAAAGCAGATGAGCTCATTGACAGATTGGCTTCTGCCAAGTTTTTGAGTACATTTGACTTGACAGCTGGCTACTGGCAGATCAGACTAGCTGATGATGCCAAAGCCAAAACAGCATTCTCAACCCCTGGAGGTCATTTTCAATTTATGGTAATGCCCTTGGCGTGAAGAATGCCCCAGCCACATTCCAAAGGTTGGTGAACCAAGTCCTCACAGGCCTGGATGACTACTATGCAGCTTATCTTGATGATATGGCTGTCTTTAGCTCCACTTGGGAAGATCACCTGATCCACCCGAAGAATGTTTAAGAGGCCCTGCAAAAGGCAGGCCTAACTATCAGGGCTACCAAGTGCCAGCTAGGGCAGAGTAAGGTTGTGTACCTGGGCCACCTTGTTGGTGGAGGACAGGTTCAACCATTGGAGAGCAAGATCTAGACCATACAGGACTGGACTCCTCCCACCACCCAGACACAGGTCAGAGCTTTCTTGGGCCTGACTGGGTACTACAGGAAGCTTGTTAAGAACTATGGGTCCATTGTGACACCACTTAATGACTTAACTTCAAAGAAAATGCCAAAGAAAGTTTAGTGGACAGTAAACTGTCAAAAGGCATTTGATGACCTGAAGCAGGCCATGTGCTTTGCACCTATTCTGAAAAGTCCAGATTACTCCAAATAATTAATTGTCGAAACAGATGCTTCTGAGTTGGGTGTGGGAGCTGTTCTTTCACAATTGAATAAAGATGGTCAAGGCCAGCCAATAGCTTTTATTAGCAGAAGGCTGACCCCTAGAGAGAAACGTTGGTCAGCTATTGAGAGGGAGGCCTTTGCTGTGGTTTGTGCCCTCAAGAAGCTGAGGCCATACTTGTTTGGTACTCACTTCAAGATTCATACAGACCATAAGCCCCTCTTGTGGCTAAATCAGATGAAGGGTGAAAATCCCGGGGGTGTGGCCGAGCCGGCGGCGAAGATGGCTGCCTGCTAGTAAAGCTCGAGACATCAGCGGCTGCATGAGCGATTTCCCCCAAGGAATTACTGTATTGCACTAATTGGACTGACTCACCGGATGGCACAAGTCATGCAGCACGTGCCGGGCGGCTATATCCTTTACAGGCGGAGCATCGTCGTGGTGACGACGGTGTGGGGCTGACCGTCGCGGTCGCGTCTGGAGTCCCGAAGAAATGCAGAAAGCGCCCACCCATTGCCGCAAGTGACTCTGTGCAGATTTGAAGTTCGGCGGACCGGGTAAATCGGGCCGCGGTCATTGTGCTTCCCCCCCTTGCTGTCCTGTGCCGCTGCAGTTGTTGGGCCAGTTGCTGCACCCCCTGCTGCCTGGCTTCCCAGGGCTTGGGAAGGGGACAGGGCTCTCTGCATATCGTCACTGGGGGCTGCGCGCTGGCCTGGCGCTGCGGTGGCCGCGGTGGGGGTGGGGGTGAGCTTGGCGGCCGCCTGGCTCCGAAAACAGCCGCATTTGCATGCGGTTTGCACATGTGGCACCTGAAGAGTCCCCAAGAGAATGTCCATTGCTACTACTCCTCCATTTGTTGACAAGCACAGCGAAGAGGCCTGAGGAGTGAGCCTGGTGACTGCAGAACTGCGGACCCTAGCTGGCAAGGTCCAGCATTGTGCATCCGTATCCTGCTGACATAGAGGTCCCCGCATTTTCCACAGTGCCCACACGTTTGCACGTAGCGGTGCCGCCATCTTGCTTTGCTCAGCTGGTGGGACGCGGAACCCACCCAGCAGACGTGCAGGCTCCATCCTTCTCCCCTACATTCTAGTGCCCCTGGGAGCTGTGGAAGCTGAAGCCTACCCTCCTGACAGTGAACAACACGGTACTGCCCGGTCCTCCACCTCCCCCATTCCGCCACTCTGCATTCACAGAATGGGACTCAAGGATCCCAAGCAGAGGACCCTGCCTTTTGAAAAAGTAGCCAAAGGTGCACCATCACACAGCACTGAAATGGCCGAAGGGGATCCAATTGCATCACGTCCTGAGACCTCGTAAGCCTTCATAACATCCCTACTGCTGGAAATGAAGGCGGGATTTAAGGCGCTAGACTCCCGCTTTGACTCCTTAGACCGGACAATCGCATCCTTGGGCGCCAAAGTGCAGGGTCACGACAGACGCCTTGACGTTGCGGAGGCCCATGTCTCTGATCTGGAAGACGGGACGGCTCAATCCCTGAAACGGCTGGAGAGGGCAGAGAGGCTACTAAAGGAAGTGGCCATAAAAAATGAGGATTTGGAGGTGCGTGGATGCCACAACAACGTTTGATTTATGGGGGTTCCGGAGACGACACCTACTGGCAGAATGGACCTCTTTGTCGAGAAGCTACTTACGGATTTGTTTGGTGGGGACGCCTTCACACCTGGGTTTGTGGTGGAAAGGGCCCACAGATCACTTGGAGTTGTAGATCAAGCGGTTGTGACTGACGGCCCTATATATAATTTAATCCCCCAGAGTGAGACAGTTATATGTATAAATGAGGGTAGGACACAGGGAGCTGACAGTGGGGAGAGCAACCTACCAGGGTCATTGGTATGTGTGCCATCTGGTCCTTATATCCATGATATTCAGATCAAGGATCCAGTAAACTGTCATACTCTAGTAACATCCACAATTGGTTTAGACGCCATTTCGCCAATCCCAGCAACTACAACTATTGTTAACTCACTGAAAATATTGTCCTGGAACCTGGCAGGCCTATGTAATAAAATGGCCTGCCCTGAGTGGGGCTCTTTTATAGATAAGAGCGACATATGCCTGTTCCAGGAAACCTGGGCTAGGGAGGAACAACTGTGGAGCGGTTTTGCCTTTTTTTTCAATCACTGCAAGGTGGGGGGCGGGAGGGCAGACCGTCAGGGGGCCTAGTAATTTGGGTGGGATCCCACTTGGGCTGCAGAGCCAGGCCTATGATTACTGCATCGGAGGACGTCCAATGTGTGGTCCTAGAGTGGCCAAATGCCTCTAGGCTCGTCCAGCTTAATGTCTACTTTAGACCAGTGAACATCACATGCGAGTCCAGAACCATTGAGGAGCTCTCTTTATTTTTAAATACGATTCCGCATGGTATCACATTTTTGGTAGGGGGAGATTTTAATTCCCATTTTAGCCACTTCTGGGTTTGTGTCAACTTAGAGGAGGATGAATACTGGAAAATACCTCCTGTAGTGGGGCCCCCACACAGGTCATGGGCACCACTGGCCGTTCAAATTATGGCTTTAATGCTTAATCATTCAATTAGTGCCTGCAATGGTCGGGTAAAATCAGACATCCCCTCAAAATGCACTTTGAATAAGCCTGGCCATGAGTCACGCTTGGATTACATTTTTGTTGAAAGTTGCGCTTGGCATAAGGTCCTTGATTTTAGGGTAGAAACCAGGGGTGAAAGCGATTATAATGCGCTGATCTTGGACTTTCTATCCCCGGGTATCCCCAAGGATGTCTGCAAGTCAGATACCGGCCCAGATGCTTGGGCATTCCTTTCCAACAATAGGTGCAGGGTTAAATGGGAAAATCTTGTTACACACCAAGAGCTAGTGGCAGAGCTTTATGCTCGGACAATTCCGGTATTGGAAGATGTTGGTGTTTTAACCTCGCAGCATCCCTCGCCGGAAATACATCAAAAACTTGGGGATCTCAACCAGGAACTAAACACCACTCTAGCATAGGTCCTAAACCCTCCAGGGTCAGTAGGGAAGAGGGAGGGCAAGAGACCTACATGGTATAACACTGCCTGTAGAAAGGCGAAAACAGAACTGCTTCGGGTTCTGAAGCTAAACAATAATAAGGCACTAATAAAAGAAAGAAGATTAGGATACAAGCAGCTAATATACCATGCTAAAGTTGAATGGGATAATGATAACTGGGCCAACTTAACATCTTCCCTTAAATTAAGAGATGCTCGAAAATGTTGGCGAATTGTTAATACAGGGACGGCTGATCCAGTATTGGCATTTGCACCAAATATCGCTGCGCATGTGTGGGAAGATCATTTTCGTACTCTCTATGGAGAGGAGAACTTTGACCACGATATGGAACAAGGGGTATCATTGATTAACTCTACTGCCCAAATTAATGAGGTTGAGTTTACCGAGGGAGAAGTCCGTGCTGCAATTTCTAAGCTTGCAGCCGGCAAAGCGCCAGGGTTGGATAAACTCCCAGGCGACCTCTTCAAGCACGAGCCCATGGTCTGGGCCCCTTATTTAACGGTCTTATTTAATGCAATCCAGAGGGGTATGGTGGTCCCCAGTACATGGCTGGGAGCTGAGATAGTTCCTATCTTCAAGAAGGGCTCTCCTCTCCTCCCAGCCAACTACAGGCCCCTCAGCCTCATTGATGTGCCGCAAAAGATCTTCGTGAAGCTGATTTTAGACCGCCTTCTGGAATGGACGGAGGAGTTCTCCATCTTAAGCCCCTATCAGGCAGGGTTCAGGAAAAATGTGTCAACTACGGATCAGATTTTTCGCCTGACCCTGCTATTCTGGAAAACCGTTAAGATTGAGGGTGGGTCACTTTACACTGTTTTTGTGGACCTCCGTGCACCCTTCGATTTGGTCCCGCATGGGAAACTATGGACGGTGCTTCTAGAATTGGGCATACCTACCCCTCTCTTGAATACGATAATTCGACTCCATAGGGAGATCTTTGCACAGGTCAGGTGTGGGAAAAATGGGGCCTTGTCAGCTAGATTCCCCGTTGGCAGAAGGGTGAGACATGGCTGTGTCCTGGCACCTACCCTGTTTTGCCTCTATGTCAACGGGGTAATCACACACCTGAACGAGGTATCAAACAGCGATGCTCCAAAGCTGGATGGCTCTTGGGTTCCTGCGATTATGTTCGCAGGTGATACCTTACTTCTTTTTAAATCCCCCACGGGTATTCAACGAGTGCTGGATGGCTTTGAGACATTTTGTCTTGAACGGGATATGGAAATAAATACCCTTAAAACAAAATGTATGATTTTTAACCCACCAGCAACAACACGGCCAAACCCAATGATAGGGGAAGTTCGTTTAGAAAGAGTTCAGACCTTCGAGTATTTGGGGCTCACTTTAAACGAAACTATGACTTGAGCCCGACATCAAATAAAATCCCATCTTAAGTTAGCCCAAATAGCGGGGGGTATCTTTAAGCTCTCAAATAAATCCTCTGTCAAACCGATTGGCCCACCTCTTGAAATATATAAATTACAGGCAAGGGGGGGGGCAGTAATCTACGGCGGTGAACTCTGGGGTCACCAGTGTAGACCCGAGATTGTCGTCGCAGAAAACAAATTTCGAAGACAGCTGGTGGCTCTTCCACCTAGTACACCCCTATTGCCGCTGAGGCTCGATTTGGGCCTCAGACCTATAGACGAGGAACTAGGCCTTAAACCGCTAACATTCTGGCGGAGGCTCTGGACCACCTCTGAGCTCAAGAATTATAGGCAAGAGCTTTCGGAAATTTTAAGGCTCCCGAATGCGGGGAAGTTGCCCTGGTTAAAGTACGTGAGAGAGGAATTTGGGAGACTAGGTCTGTCGCTAATGTGGTCTGACCCGGAGATAGCCTGTACTAAGGTCCCTCGCAAACATCTGGCCAAATTGTACTATGAGAGCAAATTAGTTGCATCCACACAGAATGCACAAATCGGCAACCTATCTGCTACGTTTTTAACGATCAAAGATTATTATCATTTTGAGTTGGTTTTAGATGATATTAGTCCTGTTGTTCTGAGAAAGTTGTATTTACAATGGAGATACGGCACCCTACCTATTAGAGCCTTTAGGAGCAAGTGGTGTCCGTCCTCCCCCAAAAATTGCCCTGGTTGTACCTCAGAGCAGGGAAATGAACTGCATGTTTTGTTCTTTTGTCCTGTCTATCAAAAATCCAGGAGGACATGGATTATTCCGCTATGCAAAAATCTGGGGTTCACGCATTGTATACAAGCCTATAGAATACGTAAAACGGATCTTTCCACTGTGATTGTATGTGCTGTAACAACATTCTTGGCAGCTATGTGGAACAAAAGAAGGATGTATGTAATTACTGCCTGAATTTAGACTTGGCGTCCAAAGTTTTATAGATGCTTTGGTGATCGCATTCAAACTCTAGATTGTAATGGAGGAATATTTGGACATTTTTACCCGATTTCCATGTATTCATAAGTTTTGAGGGCATTTACACTTTCTCGTCTTTTATCATTGTTTGCATCCATTGTATCAATCTTTTTAATGTTTATTATGGGAATTCTTTTATGACAATAACTGTCGAAACAAAGATGCAATGAATGAATGAATGACTTGGGGACCAGAGTCTGAAGGTCGTGTAGAAAAATGAGGATATCATCAGCATATAGCGCAATTCTGTCAGAGTTCCCACAAGCCAACTCCAGATTCCTAAGCAGAGGATCCACCTTGAGCTACCCCACCAAGAGTTTGATCAATATTACAAAGAGTAGATGTGACAAGGGATATTCCAGTTTTGTCCCACTGTATAGAGGGAATTGAACAAACAACGAGCCTCCCACCCTGACCCTTGCTTGGAGGTCAGTATAAAAGAGTCATATCCTATTGAGAAACTTGGTTCTGAAATTAAGTTTGCGCAAAAGACTGAAAATTTAGTCACACCAAACTGAGTTAAACGCCTTGTGAATTTCCACCAGGAGGAGAACATGTGCCCCTGGAAGTCTACCGGCCAGTACAGTGCTTTTTGTAGGCATTGTATTTTTTGCCATGTCGGCCTCCTAGGCATACAGCCACATGGGTCTACATGAACTAGGATGGGGTTCATGGGACGCAGTCCTTTGGGCAGGTCCTTAGCCCATATTTTCACCTCTGAATTTAAGAGTGAGATGTTGGATATGAGGAGAAGTCTTCTGGTGGCTGTCCCCTTTTGGGAATGGCTATATTTTAGGCCAGTCAAAGATCGAGGGAAAGCAAGCCCGCTTCCTGTACCCACCAGAATACCTTATAGAGAGGATCCATGAGTAGTCCTCTACATGACTTTAAAAATTCCACTGAGAGACTCTTGGGGCTTGGAGTTCTGCCTGATTGGAGCTGGAACAGGGCCTCCCCCATCTACATACATGTAAAGTCCCTCTGCAGGACATCCCATTCAAGGTCGATCAGAGGCATGAAGGTAAATTGTTCATGAAATCTTTGAGCGGGCCTTGGGATCTATCTAAAGCAGCAGAAAGTATAGTGCCATATAGTAAGTAGAAAAGCAGTGTGCAATGGCCATGCTTCGCACACACCTGACCCCCGATCTGCTATGTATGCAATGGGTACCCAGCCTCTTACATTTGTACAGAGCCAGTGGAAAGTCTTGTTGGTTTTGTCATCATATTGATATATGCAGCTCTGAATAGCAAGCCAAACATTCCCAGCCTCATCTAAGCGCAACTGATTGAGTAACTCCTGTTGGTAGTGTGAGTCTTATAGTGCGATGAAAGAGCCAGCATTGTCCACCATAAGCGTGGAAGGGTATACTCAGATGTGAGCCCCTAGCTCATTGCACCATCAGGATTCAAGCAAGCCGGGCTGAAGAAGGCTGAAATGCCAGAAACCGGTCCCCGGTAGCTTGTTTCCTTCCCAGTATAAGAATTGGCTTGGTAGTTTGGTCTGCCCTGTTCCCATGATGCACTGGGCCAGGGTCAGACTAATTTACATATAGCCAAGTTCTGAGCTGGGATGGTGCAGTGAGCTAAAAAACGGTGATGGATCAAGCCCTGATCTTTGGACTGGGTAAGAGTGGTCTGCTTAATTCAGACACTCTGTTCATCACCACCCCCTTTTCTGAATCATTTTTGTCCACCCTAAGCGTGGAAGGTTATACTCAGATGTGAGTCCCTAGCTCATTGCACCATCAGGATTCAAGCAAGCCGGGCCGAAGACGGCTGAAATGCCAGAAACCGTCCCCGGTAGCTTGTTTCCTTCCCAGTATAAGAATTGGCTTGGTAGTTTGGTCTGCCCTGTTCCCATGATGCACTGGGCCAGGGTCAGACTAATTTGCATATAGCCAAGTTCTGAGCTGGGATGGTACAGTGAGCTAAAAAACGGTGATGGATCAAGCCCTGATCTTTGGACTGGGTAAGAGTGGTCTGCTTAATTCAGACACTCTGTTCATCTCCACCCCCTTTTCTGAATCATTTTTGTCCACCATAAGCGTGGAAGGGTATACTCAGATGTGAGTCCCTAGCTCATTGCACCATCAGGATTCAAGCAAGCCGGGCCGAAGACGGCTGAAATGCCAGAAACCGGTCCCCGGTAGCTTGTTTCCTTCCCAGTATAAGAATTGGCTTGGTAGTTTGGTCTGCCCTGTTCCCATGATGAACTGGGCCAGGGTCAGACTAATTTACATATAGCCAAGTTCTGAGCTGGGATGGTGCAGTGAGCTAAAAAACGGTGATGGATCAAGCCCTGATCTTTGGACTGGGTAAGAGTGGTCTGCTTAATTCAGACACTCTGTTCATCACCACCCCCTTTTCTGAATCAGCATTGCATAAGCAGCCTCCAGTTCATGGATGCAGATTTTAAGGTCAGTCATTTCCTGCCTACATGTATTGTGCCTGCCGGTAATGTGGCTAATGATATCTCCCCTGATGTTGGCCTTTAATGCCTCCCAGAGAATCTCTGAGACTCAACAGTGCCTTAATTCATGCCTAAGTACCCTTTTATGGTTGTGTATATATGAGTCTGGGTCTCAGCATCTTTAAGCTTCTACACATTTAAATGCTATCCCAGCTGGGATCTCCATTGGCCTAGTTGCAGCCCTATTTATGGAGGGGAATGGTCAGAAAGGCTGTAAGGATGTATGTGGGCATATTTAATCAGATAGGAGTCTAGGGCAGTTAGGCAAAAGCAATCAATTCTGGACAAACCTTTGTGAACCCAAGCGTTAAAAATGTAATCCTGATCCAGTTGGTGCAGTGTTCGCCACGCATCTACTAAGCTTTGTAGTGTAGTTCCTATATTCCCAATAGGCTCTGCGCATTGGAATAACATAAACAATAGTGTAGACGTAGGACTGAGGACAACTAGGTCTCTATTGAATATGTTAGACTTAATTGTGTGTGCCAGCTACCTCAGAGGTCACTAGAAACATTCTCGAGTAGACAAGAAGGTGTTAACTTTCCTGAATAGACAAGAAGGGATTAGCTTTTGACAACCATATAACATGACAACTTTGTTCCCCCTGAAATAAGGAATATCTTCAGAGTCGCGGAAACAATAGACATATATTTTACTCAGTCAATCGTGCATGCTTCGTTTCACCAGAAATGCAGAGAATTAGAGAGACAGGCGTTTTCAATAAAAGGGTTATTTACTGAGCAGTCTTCTTTCCCATGCAAGAGAAATGAATTGCCACAATTGCAATACTTGTCATAAAGTAAAGTGAGTACAGTAAAAGGAGTATTATGAAATAATACTGTAAAAGCATTTGTATGGTTCCTAAGCCATAAGATACTTAAAATGGATAAAATACATACAATGATAAAATAATGACTAAACGTACTCAACTGGTGTTTCTAAGATACGCCTACCCCAGTGTACCTAACCTAAGCCTAGTACGTGGAAAGGAGTAGATGAGTTACAGTTTTTGCCAAGAATCTGAAACAAGAATTCTCTAAGGAGGGGGCGTGGCCAAGGCGGTGATCATGGCGGACGCAGCTTAAGTGAGTTCCGTCCCGCCGTTCCGATATCCTTCATATATCCCCCGCTTCCCTCATCCAGAAGAGCCCGAACCGACGAATCCGCCTACCGGACCTCGCTGCGGAGCTGTGGCGATCGTTTGGGGGCTGAGGCGGACTGCTGGCCGGAGAATCAGGCCCTGGAGCCGTGCGGCCTGCTGCCACGAGAGGAGCTGGGGCTCTCGCCTTGCGGAGGCGGACCGGAAGTGAGGCGCAGCCGGCGTGACGCAGAGGCGAAGGCCGGTCCCTGACCATCGGGACTCCAGAGGCTGCCGCGGAGAAGGTACCATGGGCGTGACTAGGGAGGAGGCCGGCGGGTCGGCTGCCGGGGGCCCCCGCTCCACAACACCGGCTGGTTGGTGAGCGAGATCGGCGGCTGGGTGGGCTGCTGCGAGGTCGCGGTGGCTGGGCGGTAGAGGCCGCTCTGTGAGGCGGCGGGGAGCCCCCCTCCTCCTCTCCTGGCGATACGAACTTTCCCCCCCCACCCTCTGCTACACCTGAGCGGTGATTCCTGATACTGCTCGAGGGGGGGGTGACAATTGGCCTGGGGGCACAACATCCGACGCCTCTCCCGCCGTGACCTGGACCCTCTCCACCCCTGGATTTGAAACACTAACGGGCCACAGGGCAGGCCCATATGAGTGGAGATGGCAGCAGGTAGCGACGGCTGGCCATATGAACAATGCAGCGATTTGGTCCTGTGGGGGCTGTTTCCTGTGGCCTGGCTCGGCGGTGACGGCCTGCGGGTCGGTGGTGGTAAGCCCATTGGAGAGCGCCCTGCAAAGTAATTCACATGGCCCTGGCCCTGGCGGAGGCCCATCTACTGGTCGTTGGAGGGAGAAGCAGCCCCTTGGAGGTACAACCGGAGCGCAGGGGTGCAGAGCCCTAGGCGGAGGCGCGTCTTGACCGAGAGGGGGGTCACCTGCACCTTGTTTGTTGTACTGATAGCGCCCTGGACCTGCTTTCCACGTAACTTGGCAGCTATGACGAGGGGCGGCAATAGCAGACACACCTCAAAGCAGGGCACAATAGACAAATTTACGGGGCCGCCGGGGGGTACCGGCACGGCCGGGGGACCTCCTGCATTTATCCCTGATAATGCTGCCCTCATGGCGGCGATAACACAGTCCCGGGACATGTTAGACGCAAAAATCGGGGAAGTTGGAGCAGATGTTACATTACTGCGACAAGACGTGCGCAACGCAGTGGCTCACATAACAGAAGCCGAAACAAGGATTACTGGAGTGGAGGATGACGTCGCGACTCTTAAGAGAAAGGTGGCCAACATGGAGGGTATCCAGAGGGGCCTTGCCCTGAGGGCGGATGATGCTGAAGGGCGCGCCCGAAGGAACAACCTACGGTTTGTGGGATTTCCGGAGGATTGTGAGAAGGGTGATATGGAGGCCTTCCTGATCACTTGGTTGGAAAGTTGGATTCCACCGGAGTCCCTGTCGCGCTGCTTTATAGTCGAACGAGCACACCGGGCGCTGATTCAGAAGCCGCCGGTTGGGGAACGCCCTAGACCTGTGATAGCCAAACTACTCAACTATCACGACCGCGACACGATCCTGCGACAGGCCCGTATGAAGGAACCTCTGCTATATGACAATCATAAAATCCACATTTTTCCGGACTACACTAAGTTGGTGCAGAAGCAGCGCCAATCCTTCACTGAGGCCAAAGCGAAACTGCGGGGTCTGAAAATTCAATATGCTCTGCTCTACCCGGCCCGCCTGCGGGTGGTGTTTCAATCCAAGACCTTATTCTTTAACACCCCGGAGGAAGTCTTCGCCTGGACGGACGAGACAGTCTGTATTAGAGTGCACACCCCCCCGGGTCGGGATTCGGACTCCTCCACGACTGGGCCCCCTCGGACTCCACAGCGGTCGCGTAGCAGAAGCAATTGGAGATCCCGTTCTAAGAAGAACTCCTCTACGGAGAATGGGGCAGCGGGAGCTACTGGGGCTCCAGACTCTCAAGATCCGGCGTCTTAGATATCGCAGCAAAAAGTGATTGCTCCATCTAGATTTGAGGGTAACTGGTTCGCTCCTAATACAAAAGAATAGAGAGGTGCACTCGATGAAGTCAATAGCACAAAAAAGTTCATTAATTATGTGAATCTTCTGTTCTTTTCTTTAATGTATTCTTTATTTTCCTTTTAAAATACAACGGCACAGCGATGTGCGAAACCTTGGTCAGCTGCTGTGTGCTTTGGTTTATTGTTTAAACTGGTTCGCTCCTCCCTGATGTGGACAGCCTTGGCGGACTGCAGCAAAGATTCTCATTTGTACAAGTAACTTTGTGGTTTTGGGACTCGGGTGGGGGGATGGCATAGGGAGGGCGGACTCGACCCCTCTGTTAGGTCTAGTTTGTTAGTGGGTTTAGGGTAGCTATGGGGGTCCATTGGTGGGGTGGGCCATCTGTCTCATGTTGGGGGCAGGAGCCACGCTACACCGCGACAGATACTTCATTGTTCATTGAGGTATGGGGAGGGGGTGGTGGGGGGAGTTGTGGGAAGTTGATTGCAGTTGGCGAGGGGAGGTTGGGGCCTGAGGGAGGAGGGGAGGGAGGGTTGTCCTGCTCACGATTGTCTCAAATGATGCTGTTGTGGTTTTCATGCCTGTTGTGCCTACTACCTGCTGTACGAATCCATCTGCGCTTAGATGGGGGCTGAAAACCCTAGGCGGGCGCAACATGGTGCCCTAATGAGAGTGATGAGCTGGAATGTGAGGGGTATGCTTGACAAGATCAAAAGAGGGGCGGTGTTGAGACAGGGGAAGAGAGAGAATGTAGATGTCCTGATGCTACAAGAAACACACCTAATGGGTAACAAAGCACTGAGCTTACAGAGATATGGATATGACCAGGTCTACCACGCGGGCTTCGGGAGGGGTTCTCGGGGGGTGGCCTTACTGATACACCGTAGACTGGCCTACACACACACTAAACACTAGATAGACCCCCAGGGCCGTTATGTCTTTGTGCAGGGGACGGTGGGCTCAGAGTCAGTGGTTCTTGGGAGCGTGTATGCTCCGCCTCCTTTGCAATGGGGCCTGATTGAAAAACTCTTCACAGTATGGGCCGAGATCCCAGAGAGCCTGACGGTAATAGGGGGAGACTGGAATGATGTCATGCAGTGTCGGATTGATCGCCTCAGACTCAGGGGGGACCCCATTGTAGATACCCCCACTAGATTGAATGGGATGGTGAGTGGCCTGAACTGGGTAGACGCATGGCGATATTTGCACGCACATGAGCGGGAGTTCACGTACGTCTCGGCGGTCCACCGCTCGTTTTCGAGACTGGACTACATTTTTGTTCCCGCCGCGGTCATTACCAGAGTGGTCTCGGCGGATATCCTGCCGCGGGGACTCTCGGATCACTCCCCCGTAGTTGCGGAGGTTGCTCTGGATAGGGAGAGACGCCCATTTAGGTGGCGCCACTCCACCTGGCATTTACAGCAGGAGGCGTATCAGCAACATTTAGAGGTGGCTATTGCCCAGTATTGGGACGAAAATCTGGGTACGGTCTCTGACACACGGACAGTTTGGGAGGCTATGAAACCTACGCTGCACGGGGTAGACATAGCATGGTGCGCGGTGGCGCGTCTCAGGCGACGGAAAGAAATGGTGCGGGACGCGGCGGAGGTGGAGCAGCTGGAGTCTCAATGTAGGGTGGCGAGCCGCCTGGAAGACATGGGGCAGCTTTTACTGGTGCAGCAGAAGTACGCCTCCCTCCATTTGGACGAGGCCCGCCAGATCTGGCTAGCGACCAGAAGTAGGATTTATCAATGGGGTGACAAGTCCAGTACCATGCTTCATAGACTCTGCCAAAAAGTGTTCCAGTCACAGGACCTGCCGGGCCTCAGAGACAATACCGGGGCCTCATTTGTGCTCCAAGGGAACTGGCGAACAGTTTCGCTGGCTACTTTGCAATGCAGTGCGCCCTGCGGGACTCTCTCTCGGCACTTGGCGTTGATAAGTTTATAACTGAACTCCTGCCCCACGCACTTCCAGATGATGTGTGTGAGCGCCTTGAGGCCCCACTTTCGGCCAAAGAATTATGCACGGTGCTGGGGGAACTCAATACTGGTAAAGCCCGTGGGCCCAACGGTTTCCCCAGTGAATTTTTCAAGCGCTACCACCTCCAACTAGGGCCGCACTACAAAGCCGCCCTGGAGGCAGCACGAGAGGAGGGCCTTCTGCCGGCGGACTGGAGACATGCAGAAATAGTAGTGTTTTGCAAACCCGGTCGACCTCCGGACCGCCACGAGTCTTATCGGCCAATTTCTCTTCTTAACATTGAGGCCAAAATACTTGCTAAGGCGCTTGCAAATCGCCTTCTCCCATACATATCAGATTTGGTCCATCCGGATCAAGCTGGATTTATGCCCCGTCGGGCGACGCGGCATAATATTCGACGAGCCCACGTAGCGGTGGAGGTGATGACTAAAACCGGGGTTCGGGCAGCACTTTTACTAGCCGATATTGACAGGGCCTTTGATTCCTTGAGTTGGACCTACTTGTTTGCCCTCCTTCCACGCCTCAATCTAGGGCCCCACTTTATGTCCTATATCCGACTTCTTTATACCGGTCTGACGGCCTCGGTGAGGGTGGCGGGGGAGGTATCAGCAGCCTTCCCAATAGGACGTGGCACTCGGCAGGGGTGTCCCCTCCCGCCTTACTTGTTCGCTCCAGCTATGGAGCCGCTGGCGGCATGGGTCCGGATAGATGCACAGCTGAAGGGATTTGAATGGCAGGCAGGACCGTCGGACAGAATCGCACTGTATGCGGATGATGTCCGATTCTCTCTTACAAATGTGAACCGGTCCGGGCCGCGGGTCCTAGACATCATGAAAAGTTTCGGCAAAGTCTCCGGACTCTGCCTGAAACTGCAGAAATCTACCCTCTGGACTTTGGGAGACCACTTCGAGGTCGGGCCGTGAGCCTCAACACTACAGAGAGCGGTCGGGGGCCTTAAACATTTGGGAGTGTTCCTGACAACCATGCCGACAATAGCCTGGAAGCGCAACGTAGTTCCCATATGGGACAAAGTGCAGCAGGAAATGATGTGCTGGTCCCGCATGCCCCTCAATATATACGGTAGATCCGCCATTTTTAAGATGGTTGCCCTTCCCATATTACTGTATCAACTACAAAACCACCCATTCCCAATCCCGCCGCATTGGTTCCGACTGGTCAACTCTGTACTCGGTCGATTTTTGTGGGCCGGTGGCGCAGCGAAAGTAGCTCTGCGGACCTGCTTTCTGTCCACATACTGTGGGGGACTAGCGACCTCGGATCTTCTGTCATATTACCAAGCCTCACATCTGGTAGTCCTAAATGACTGGTGGTACTGTGGCGGGGAGGACCCGGCATATGCCCTAGAACGATACCTGATGGAACCTGACTCCCTACACACGGTATTATATTCACCACAGCTGCAAAAGAGACTGCCCAGGGCGACGCAAGTTGTGTTCCAGGTATGGCGGCAAGCACTGCGCCATATGGGTTGGTGGGGAAAGCTGACGGGGGAGACCCCGCTCTGGCATACTGGGCAACTCCAGGCCCTGATGTCCCTTTCGGAATTTAGGGGCTGGGATTCGATAGGAATCTCAACTTTGGGCCAGGTCCTCAGGGGCACCACACTTAAAACCTTTCAAGACCTCAGTGCAGAGTTTGATATGCCCCGCACCCAGTTCTTTCGATATCTACAGTTTAGGCACGCTCTGGCACCCGCGCTTGTGGGCTTGAATACGCTACCCGAATTCAGCCCGATAAAGGCAAAAGTCTTTATGGGGGATCTAGAGGACCAAAAGATATCCAAAATATACCAAACGTTAGTGACACACTGCTCCTCGGATCTACAGCCCTTGAGAGATCGCTGGGTGCGGGATGTGGGAGAGCTGGAAGAGGAGGACTGGCGGGAGGCTCTTGAGTCCCCCAGGGGAGCAGCAATAGCAGTCCGTTTACGTCTAATACAATTCAAATACCTGCACCGGGCTTAGTATACTAAAGAGAGATTGTGGAAGGCAGGGCTGATTGAGTCCCCGGCATGCTTGCGTTGTGGTCATGAGTTGGGCACCCTTTTGCATACAGTGTGGGAATGTAGTGGCCTGGCGAGATTCTGGACGGGTGTGTGGGACTGTTTGTCGGAGGTGCTGGGGTGGGAGCTCCCTCGCACGGCGAAATTGGGCCTGCTCCATGTACTTGAAGGGGTGGGCGGGAATGTTTGCAAGTGGCACTTGTTGCTGCTGGGACTAACACTGGCCAAACGAGATGTGGCACAGGCCTGGAAGGACCCCGGGGCTCCCAAGGTGGCCGGGTGGAAGAAAGGACTGGACTTTTGCATGGGACTAGAGCGGCCGGTGTTCGAGGCCAGAGGCTGTCCCACAAAACACTATAAAATATGGAAAAGATGGGCAGACTACAGTGGATTGTGGCTGGAGCCTCCGCTGCCGCCAAGTGGCGAGGATGGGCAGGTGTAGTGAACATGCTAAGGCACGGTTATTTATACGGACGATTGTATACTTACCTTAAACAGTGTTGAAGAGACGGAGTGTTGCAGGAGGGGGGAGGGGGGAGGGTTGGGTAGTTGGGGGGGTGGAGAGTAGAGGGTATGTTCATTAAATGTATTGCACCATATGAACCGTGATTGTTGTCACAGGCCCTCCGGGGTTCGGAGCACTGTGGATGTTTATTTCTGCGATTCAATAAAAACAGTTTTGAAAAAAAAAGAATTCTCTAAGGGTCTAATCAGATCCGTACCTTGGGTATAGAATGAAGGAGGTCTTGTATCTCTCTCTCTCAGGACTCGATCTCCCAGTCACCCACGAGGGTGACAGGGAAACACTGGAGCTGGATTTCTCGGCAGGAGAAAAGACAGCGTCTCTCTCAGTGCGTCAACAGGGAGGGTCGGCTTCCTTCGGCACTCGCATCAGCAGAGCGTCGGGCAAGTAGATAGCCGATCTGCTCCAAACCACTGTGTGTTGCTTAAGGCAGATGTTGGTATATTTATACCTGGAAGGTGCCGAGTTTGACGTAAGGTTGGGCATAAGCCGTCACTAAGTACTGGCAGTTCTTTCAGGACTCTCAGGAGTTCTAGGACAAATCAAAACAGAAGCAGGGGGAATTCCCGGGCTGCTGGAGGCTTGGTTTGTTTAAGAATGCGTTGTTCTTTCTAGGAGTCTATGGAAGTAGCCTTGCTGTATTTGGACTGCATTGGCTATGACTTAATATGGATATGATTCTTATGCCTTTATAAGGATATGATTTGTTATAACCACATAAGGGCATAAATCGGGAATGTTTTAATTAGGTCCTAGATACATTCACAACACCCACTCCACGTATAATGTCCATCATTACTAAATACTAAGCAATACTAAACATATAACGATGCATGTGTTTTCCAGCCCACCCCAAAATACATAGTAAGCATTTGAAATGATATATACATGAAAAATGAGTATAATACTGTACGTTTTCTTGTAAGCAGTGGTTTCATTCAGATAATGCATGTTTTGTACATTTAGAATGTTGACTGAATGAATCACTAAATTCACATTTATGAAATGGCTCTTAATACAGAAGAGAAGGTCGAGACCATTTCATCACATATTTATACAAGATTGTACATGTGCTAGAGGCCAAGTCAAAATATTGTCTCTAGATATTTTAAAAAATAGAAAATCTTGTTCTCTAAGAATAGTTCTACTTTAAGAAGAGTATCATGTGCCAAAAATGGGTAAATATTTTGGGAACTGGAGAAAAAATAATTTCGCTTTCGGGAAGAAAAATTGTTCCAATGTTTTTTAGAAGTTCTGTTTATCAAAACTGAAGGCCGAATTCAGAGTTTCAGGGAACTCTGTGTGCTCGCTATTTCAAAAGTTATTCTCGTTGTTAGGAGAGAACATTAACTCAGATAGGCTGGTAAAAAATTTGTCTACAACAGTAGGTGAAAGTTGGACCAGGTCCGAAAAAGTAGAAATAGTGCATATGTGCAAAGCATTGCCATCATCGGTGTCTAGATCAGCAATGGTCACGGAAGGTTGTACCTGTGTGCCGCTTTCATCTCGTATCTCACCGCCACCTAATCGTAATGGTGAGGTCTCAACGAATGCAGTCATCAGAATGGGTAGCCGCTGGGGACAACACGTTGCATGAGCCGTTACCGAACCAAGCAAAGTATCGACATCCATAGGTACTGCTCATGGGAGTGTGAGACAGACGTCTAACACACATTCTTCTCCTTAAATCAGGCATCGTAGAACAGGTAAGATGCAATCTTGCCAGATTGGTCTGAATGAAAGAAACCAGGTAGTATTCACATGTCTTAGCCAAGCCAAGCCGAGGACTTTAGTAATTCGCTCTCGGTATTGCATTGCTAGGATCGTGTCTTCCATTGTAGCCTGAGTTTTGTCTGTGACTTGACTTGCCATATCGGAGCAGAAGGAACAAAAATAAGATTCCTGCTACGAGTCCCAAGATGAGAGGCAGGCCGCCGAACACAGAATGCACGAAATTCGGGAAGATGCCAAGAACTGCTTCAAAGGGTGCTAACAGTCCCGAAAAAATTGTCTTAAATACATGTGCGATGCCACTGGTATCTGACATGTTTAAGATTTGACTTAACATTTCTACGAAATGTACGGGGCAATTTGTTAATAATGCATGTATCCCTGCTGCTGTCCTTGCAACTTGCAGATCATACGTTTCTCTAGACGAGGTTAAAGGCCCAGTTGTTCGTAAAAGAATAGACTTCATTCTGCTTAAAGTATCAATTTGAATAGAAGAGATATTCAAAGAAGGCCATATTGCCGCCTCCATGTCTGGTTTGCTGTTTGGATACAATACTTCCATACAACAAGTGACATTGGAAGTAACGCTCACGAGATAGGCTTATCCTGGCACCATGCCACAACAGCTGTGGTCACTTATTAGAATGTAGCTGCCATTGGAAAGCTGTCTGAAAAAAGGCTCTATCTGTGAGCAGGGGTGCCATGCAGGTGACATGAAAGGTTGTTTGATGAACCTTCGCAGGCTCCATGCAAGTTAATTCCTTGACACAGAAGTGTACCGCTTAGTGATCTTTTACAGTTGTTACCACTAAGAAATACATCTTTTTTGCCCCCACTCCAACATCTATGTGTATAAGGCAAATTCCAGGTTGACTTGATGTATCCTTTACCCAACCTTTCATACAGGCCTGCTGGTATATACTTTTGGCAGTATTGAAACTGAAAAGTTGTTATCGGGATTGTAATGGTGCCATGGATTATCCACTCAATGACTGGTCATTCTGACATGGTCAATGGTAATTTTTCTAGTTTTTCAATGCTCAGCACTGTATATTCTGCCCCTCTTTGTGCCATAGAGATTTGTTTATCAGTAAGGTTAAAGATTGAAAATAATGACGTTGTGTTGATTAGACGCCATGGCACGTTGCCTGAACGCAGATTTTGTAACGTCCAGCCTAACTGTACAATAGAACGTAATTGGGATTGGCCATGTTGTAACATTAGCATATCCTGTTCTATTATATCAATAGCAGATGATAAAATGCTGTCCAGTGAATAAATTCTGGAGGACAGAGTCGTTAACCCATTGTCCACTACAGCCAGTGATTTTTCCAAATGAATACGATCAATTTCTCGTATTTTTTCAGAAGTTTCAATTTGTGTTACTTTCCAAGCTTTGTTGTAAGCTGCGTATATACCGGCGTATATAAAACATTTTTTACGCTGTTTGAGAGGTCCCAGTAAGAAATCTCGCAAGTCAGCACCTTCTTTAAGTAAAGTCAAGTGTTGCTTCATTTCGGGTAGTGTGGATTTCTGTAGCCATTCGAGGCATAGTTTTCCTACACTGTATGTTGTTATTATCCCTGGATGTTGTCTCTGGGAATATCTTGGGTCTAGCCTGTTTTGTTTGAACCCCTGTATTTTGTTAAGGAATCTATCTTGACAGTTATTTGTGTCTGTGGGCCAGATCAACCATTTTTTCCAATCAGGATTAGTTCTGTTTTGTTTTAAAATATAGGACACGTCTAACCCCTCATCTGTAGTGTTATTTCTATCAGGCATAGGCTTTGGTATAGACAGGTTGTTTAAATCTTTTATCTTGGCTTGGCCAAGACAGGTTGTTTGTTGAATGGTGTCATTCAGGAACATTATTTGTTCTGGGAACATGCAGGCTCTGAATAATGATTCTAAACCTCGTACCTGCCATTCTTTTGTACCCCAGACAGTTTTTATCTCAACATTGTTTTTCCAAAATACAAAACCAAATTTAGACATTTTTTCATAACATTTTTCAGAATAAATCAGTTTAGTATTTGTCATCATGTTTTTCATTACTGTCTTATTCATAATTTTAAAATAAAACGTTTCTGGATCTGTGATATTAAACCCTGAAAAGTATGGGAATTTCTCAAAAAATGTTTTCGAGCTGCCTTTTGGCGGAGTTGGACAATGTTCCCACTGATTATAACTGAAAACATTTCTAGGATTAGCAGATTTATGCAAACAATGATGCCCAAAATGATAAAGCAATACATTTCTTCATAATTTGATGAACCTTGTAAATAATCATGTTCTGTAAATTTTGCTGACATTTCTAAATCTTACATCATAGTATTAATATTTTCAAAGTTCCAATCATCAGAGAAACTACTAGGTGATACAAATTCACTTAAGGAAATCTTGAACTGATGTGGATATTTCAAGAGTTCAACCGGGCCATAGATTTCGTAATCAGTATTGTCCCATGTTACACCACCAGGTATAGGAATGGCTGTGATGTTCACTGATGATAGTTCTCTTTTTTCAACGTGAGAGGATCTGTGAGGTTTTAGAACCAAGTTGATGTTCTGACTTGCTGTGTCCATTGTACTGTATTTTCCATCAATCATTCTTCCCAAGCTTAAAACTAAGATGAGCCAGAGCAGGAGGAAAAGTACACCTAACACAATCAACAGTTCAATCCATGGTGAAATCAGATATGTTTCTTCAAGTTGATGAAAGAGTTCTGTAATTTTGTCTTTGAAAGGTTTGTTTGCTGGCTTGTCTCGATGTTCACTTGGATCATCAGAAAATTCATCGAAGTTGTTAAAGTAGCCAGATGCAGTTCTGTCAATTGTTGTAATTGCTTCCGGATATACATTGATCTTTGGATTTGCTTCTTCCTTTGCCATATTAGTATAGTCAGAGGCTACATCATTGTAGACAGGTGTTTCTTGACTAACTGTTGCAATTTGGGTTTCAAGAGGCACAAGTTCCATAGCTTTGTTGCATAGTCCTTTTTTATTCACTGCAGGTTTATCAAATGTGATTAGTCTTTCAGTTTGAACCTCTTGGATTGTAGCAAGGTTTGGTCTTTTGCTACTTCTTGGGAGTCCACTGGGCCTACCACTTATTATTGGCCACATCGTTGTGGTTTTACCAGGTCGATTGATACAACTCGGTTCTCCTTTTTACCAGCAAGGGGCGGTAGTACTACTGATCTTGTTCCGCTGATAGCTAAGACAGGTACTGCTTTTCTGTACTGCGATCTTTTCTCTGACCAGATCCCCAATCTTTGGAATCCAGACAGGTCTTGCTGGGACAGGTGGCTTTTCTTCAGTGGCCATTGGCTTTAGCTTTGTGTTACTTAGACTTCTTCTTGTTTCATTCAAGTCCTGTAAAACAGCCAAATGATCTTTGATATCAAAAGCTTTTTGTTCCACCACTGAAGTCTGACAATCGAGGTCTTCGATTATTATTCTTGTACCAAATAAAAGTTCATACAGAGTGATTCCACCCAGAGAATTTCTTGGCAGATTGTTAAGACTACGTTAGATGTTTGACCCACCCATCACCCGAACCTAATACCCTCGCTTTTATAGATTGCTTTATGTCACGTTTTTTTCTCTCCACTACCGCATTTCCCTCAGGATGGAATGGACTAGAGTACCGCAATTCAATGCCCAAGCTGGCCATGACCTCCTTGTAAGCTCGAGAGCTAAATGCAGGACCCGGGTCAGAATGTAGCATGCCAATTGCGTATGTGCCGATTAAGACTCGCAAATCTTTTATAACAGTTCTGGCATCAGCCGAGCACTGGGGACACATCCAAATGAATCTCGTCTTAATATTTATGGGATCGTATTTGTCCGGTCGGACGCCTGCATGTAGATAGTCTAATGCTGTCTAGTAGAGGTGTCTGGGCTGGTCTTATTGTGCTCGAGTCAGATATCTGGTCCGGTTCATAAATGCGATCTCTATTACAGTACTGACAATCCATTGCAAAGTTATAAACTTGCACGCTCATTCCCGGCCACCAGTATTTTGATTGCAATTCTATTGGAGAATTCAGGATCTCTTGGTGTCTCAGACCCATTCCCATGTGTGCTTCTTGAATCAAGTAAGCCCTCCGGTTTGTGTTTGGAATTACTCTATCCCCCACTCCAGGGATTTGAGCAAAAGGAACGGTGTTCGCATCAATTATGTATGTATTTCCGAGTGGATAATTTAGAGGTAACGCCGCATAATTGCCTTCCATTGAGGCTCTTACTGCTAGTAGCGTTTTTCCATCTATTTGTTTTTTAGAACCCTTTTTTGTAGCTATGGAAGCCGGTTGACCAGCTGCCGCTGTGGCTCTGTTAGCCAATGAATTCCCTGCAACGTGAACGCCATCATGTTGAAGACTCTACGTATGTATCACGTGAGTCTTTCGCAGTTCTTTCTGTAAAAGTACTACTTGTTCCCATAGTTTTTTATATCTTATTGTGCCACCTGTCTCATCTTTGTAACCGTTTTCAAACTAGGTCTGTATGGAATTGTTGTAAGATTTGGCGCAGAAATGCGAATCGCACACTATTAGTGTGGGGAATTCGCGATGTGCACTTTCAAGCGCCATCTTCAAAGTTCGTAGTTCAGCTCGCTGAGCTGTACAGTTTCTGAGAGATTCAGTTTTCGTGACCATTGGTCTGAATTTACCTAAGCGCCAGTGACCTTTAACAATTGCGAACGCAGCATTGTAAACTTTTTTATCCACAACGTAGTGTTGTGCAAATCTATCTGTGTAGATTACATAGGTGTACTGTTCCAGAGGTAGAATTTCGATCGACATTCTTTTTCGTATTCTAGATGTTCTAGCTTTTTCATTTTAGGATCAAATGCGTGTATCACATCAGTTGTATCAAGAGAATGAACCCATTGTATCCATTTTGGATCTAATGCCATAACATTTGTAATGCTCGGTCTTGTTACTACTTCAAGGGCTGATACTGCTGTTAAAACAGATATTCGCTTCCCTTGAGCTTGGGCTTTTTCTTTTGCTACAGCCATTTGAACCGCAGTTAGTATTTTTTCAGTAGAACTGTATTTCATTTCAGCTTGTGTGTACAAGTGTGATTTGTAAGCTATTGGTACAGTTTCTCCCTCATTAGAGGTCAGGTATTTAAATCCGCATCTTCCTGGGATGATTCGGATTACAAGGTTGCGTTCGTTTGCGCGTGTTTGCAGTTTTATTTTAGTTAACATGTCTGTCTGTAATGATCTTAAAATTTCTGTGTGTTTCTGAGTCCAATTAATTGGTTTGAAATCAGGTTTTATTAATTCGTAGAGTGGTTTAACGCTGTCTGCATAATTTAGAATGTAAGTTCTTCCAAAGTTCGGGAAACCTAGAATTGATTGTAAGTTTTTCAGTGTTTTTGGAGCTTGGAGTACTGCACACTTCTCTAAGAAGTTGTCTGCTAGGCGTTTGCCTTCACTTGATAATTCATATCCTAAAAATAGGACAGTCTGGTGGGCAATTTGTGACTTTTTAAAGTTAAATTTGTACCCTTCAGATGCGAACCCAAGTATGATGGTGTTCACTCTTTTCAAGTGCGTTTCCAGGTCATTGTCTGTAAGATAGATGTCATCGAAATAAGATAATGCCTCATCATCATACATTTGTAGTAACTCTGTTACTCTGGCTGAGAATAATCCTGGGCTATTCTTGAATCCCTGTGGGAGACGACAAAAGTGCTTTTGGGCCCCCATGCTTGAGAAAGCGGTTAAATACCTGCTTTCTGGTGCAATGTTTTGACAGAAAAAAACATTTGAAATATCTAATGTTGTTTTATATTTTTTGTGCACGATATTATTCATTAGTGCTGCACTGTGTGAGTTTTGTACTGCAAATGTTTTGCAACAAGAGTTAAGGTGTCTGTAGTCCAATACTAGACGAAATGAATTGTCTGGTTTGGAGACAGGAAACAAAGGATTGTTCATTTGTGAGGTGCATGTTTCAATCACCCCCTGATATTCAAGTTGATCTAAGATCTCTCTGACTTGTTTTTTAGCTTCTTGCTTAACTGGATACTGCCTTTGTGCAGTAGGTTATTTTTTTAACTGGATTTTATGGTGAGGAGAATCCTCATCCCATCCTAAATGATTTTTATATAATGCAGGGGCTTGGGCCACTGCACATTTTCTTGCATATGTGTATTTTTTATGAATTGGATTGTGATTTGAGAAGGCAGGGGCACTCCCTAACAAACTTTGGTGGCCAGCCTTTCTCTGCTAGAAGGATATCATAGCCTTTAGATAGATTCTCCCAAAGAGACCTTTTATTTTCCTAGTTTTGTCCCCCTCTATACGTAATGTTATTTCATATAGTTTATGGGGCACGCTAACTCTGGTGTCTGCAGTTTCCACCTGAATGTATTCATTCGTGTCCACTGTCTCCAGAAGATTAATCAGGATCTTGCGAGCTATGGTCACTTCTGCTGCGCTGTCTAGCATTGTTTGGGCCCACTCTCCGTTCTTGAGTTGTGTCCTCAGGATCCTCGGCATGTTTTACTTTAATGCTGGCTACCTTCTTTTTGGGAAATATAATTTTTTTACTTTGATGAGCAGGTTCTTTGTCTTTGGACTTGACGCGCTCTTCTTTATGTTCTGACCGTACTCTTCTTTCCGATTTCTGTGAGGAAGTCTGAAAAGATCGAGAGGGACGTGTATCAATATCTTGATATCTGTCAGGTTTTCTCAAATTATCCTTATTTCTAAGGTTATATCTTTTTTCAGAGGGCTCCCATTGTGGAGACTTGCCCCCCCTTTCTGGAGATCTATCTCTTCGTTGGGGAGAGCTTCCTCTGGTCTGAAAATGTTTTTCTCTGGGAGTGGTTTGCTTATTGCCCTCCCACTTCTTTTTAGGAGTTATTAAGTTATTTGTAATGAAAGTCTTTTCAGGATTTTCTGTTAGTTGTGGTTTTAGTTGTTTCCCACCCAAACTATCTCTGCCTAATTCTTCATAGGATTTTTCAATAATTCTGGCAAGTTCAAAAGGTTGGTCTGCTATATCTGTTTCTTTTAATTTTTGGCGGCAGGTTTTACAGTCAGTTGTCAATTGAACTAATTGTCTATATGCTTTCGTTAATTCTTTTAGCTGGACTAAAAGTTCTTCGTTTGATATTTTTTCAGTGTCAGGATGTGGTGTATAGATGGCTAGAACCGGCCATGTGGCTCCTGGTCTACCTAGTGGACTGAGCCTGGTAATGTGATTTTGATGTTTTAGGGCGCCATTAAACCAGAGCTCATGCTCCTGGTAAGTTAGTGGAGTTTCAAAGTCCTCTAAGGAACGTATTCCTCTTGAGGTTCCTCTATTTTGTAGTAGTAGAACTCGCGTGTCACAGCATTTGCTGCTAGAAAATGTATCCATGAATAGAATACCTCTGTCTGCCGATATTCATGTGCCTCGACAACAAATATGACTGTACCACCTCTTGATGATACTCCATTTTCTATAAGTTTTATAGTTAAGGTTTTCCTTATATTTACAGGGATGAGTTTTGCATCCGGGTCATTTTGTTGGAGACTTGTGTCTTCCGCCAAAAGTTGAGTTGCTAATCTAGCTCTCTCCCTTTCTTCGTCACTTTCCGACATTTTACTGACTGAAAGTTTGCAGATCAGGTTTCAAGGAAACAAAGATTAGCTGCACAATATTTTAGAACACTGTATCCTTTAACGTTGACTAAACAAAAAAAATTAATACAAAGGAATCTCTTTCTACTAAGTTTTTGCGGATATTAACCTTTTACCTACCCCAGACATCTGTTGGAGTTTTTACGGGAAAAGGGGTCTGTGTGAAAAGCACGACTGAGTTACTCTAGTATCTAGCATTAAATTATCGCCTTACTAAGCGTTGGGCGCCATGTAGTGTAGTTCCTATATTCCCAATAGGCTCTGCGCATTGGAATAACATAAACAATAGTGTAGACGTAGGACTGAGGTCAACTAGTCTCTTTTTAAAAAAAAATGTATTATTTGAATGTTTTATTGCAAACAAGTCAGAATACATACATAATTCCTTTATGCTTTCCATCCGTACATTACAGCCTTAAACAGAGCTTAATATAATACAGAGCATAGATATCATCAGCAAAAAAAAAGAAAAGAAAAAAAAACAAAGCAAAAATATCCAGATCTTCCAATTAGAAAATGACAGTAATGACATAAGATATACAATCAACTTAACTTCCACCTGAATCCATTGTTGAATAGGCGCCCATATTTTCCCCCCTAATTGTTTTTTTTACGACCTTTTGTTGCATAGATAGCATGTTCAAGAATAAACATAGCTAGTAAACGAGCTCTCCACATAGAGAAAGAATGTGGGTCAGAGCTAATACAACCCTGAGTGACGCAGGCACGTAACACAGACATAGAAATAAATATCAGATTACACTTTTCATCTCCTACAAGAGTCGGCGAAAGTCCTATTAACACCAACTCTGCGGATAACGTTACTGTAGTTCCTAGTATGACAGAAAGAAAATTCTGAATTTCAGAGAGCAATATAGTCAACTTAGGACACAGAAAAAACATTTGTATTGCGTCTGCTGTTGTCAGCGTACACGTATTACAACATGTACCAGCTGTTGCTCCCCATTTCATAACTTTTGCAGGGGTGTAGTAAAGATCAAACAGAGCCATATAATGCTGTGTACGTGATCGTCCTGTCAATAGGATGGAATTAGCCAAAATAATAGATTTCTCAATCAGGACATTATCCACCCCCAGTTTCTCAAACCATTTCTGTTGAACAGCAGATAAATCATCAGGAAGCATAGAAATGAGTAAATTATAAAAATAACCAATCCTTCTTTTAGAATAGAGACTATCTATCAATAAAATCTTCTGGAGCCCCAACCGATCACGAGACGTTATTGATCCAAAGAAGCTATGTAGCTGAAGATATTTAAAATAATCCCGACTCGTGAGATTGAACTTAGATTGGAGCTCTAGAAATGAAATCACACGATTATCCTGCCATAAGTCACCAAGACAGTTAATACCATAATTATTCCATCTTTTCATTATGTGATCCCTAAAAACAGGGGGAAAGAGATGTGGAGACATTAATGGGGTATATCTCAGTAATTTTGGAATCTCGACATGCCTCCTGATAATCTTCCATGCCCGATATGCTGCAATTAAAATCTTAAATTTTGTTTTTTTATAGTAACTTGGTTCTATATTTTTTAACAAACAACCTCGAGCTTCAGTGCCTAAAGCAAATTCATAAATGTATGGAATATGTGCTACTGATATTGGCGCTTTAGCCCTATTATCAGGGGGGATATGAACTGTAATACAGATGCCAAATAGTAAAACAAAAAGTGTGGGATGCCCCACCCTCCTTTGACCTTTGGCAGAATCATTTTTTTATAAGCTCTACGATTGCCCCTGTACCCCCATAAGAATCTCCCAGCCATCTTCTCCATTTGTTTAAAGAAATCCAGGGGAAATTCAAGCGGTACTGTTCTAAATAGATATAAAAATTTGGGCAATATTAACATTTTTAAAACATTGTTCCTCCCATATAAAGATAAGTGTAAGTGGTCAATGCGTTCAAGTGTAGAATTGCCCTTCTTAAGAATTGGGGTAAAATTGAGTTTGGGAATATTAGAAATTGGAGTTGTTAACTTAATTCCCAAATACATTGCTTCAGAAACTATATTGAGACAGGGCGGGGGGTTCTGACCAACAAAAAGAGTTTGGGTCTTGGATAGATTCAGCATATATCCTGAAAATGCACCGAACGTAGCTGCCAGCTACTCGATCTTAGGGAGGGCTTTGTCAATATCTTTGGTAACCACTACCACATCATCTGCGTATGCCAGTGCTCTATAGGTGGTACCCGCAACCTCTACTGGAGTTATAACTTCTTCTTGATTTAATTCATTGAGAAAAATATCTATATAAAAACCGAAGAGGAGTGGAGAGAATGGGCATCCTTGTCTGGTACCTCGTTGGATGGAAAACGGAGTAGATTTATTAGCCCCCAGTTTGACATAAGATGTTGGGTTTTGATAGAGGGCCTTCAAAGCTATTATCATACCTGGGCCCGACCCCTTTAGAGTCAGTAGGTCCGAAAGATAGGGCCAGGCCACCCTATCGAATGCCTTCTCAGCATCCAATAGGGTGACCCCAATAGGTGTATTAGTGGTCTCTGCCCAGTCCATCAAAGCAACTAGTCTCTATTGAATATGTTAGTCTTAATTGTGTGTGCCAGCTAGCTCAGAGGTCACTAGAAACTTTCTGGAGTAGATAAGAAGGTGTTAACTTTCCTGAATGGACAAGAAGGGATTAGCTTCTGACAACCATATAACATGACAATTTTGTTCCCCCTGAAATAAGGAATATCTTCAGAGTCGCGGAAACAATAGATACCTATTTTACTCAGTCAATCGTGCATGCTTCGTTTCACCAGAAATGCAGAGAAATAGAGAGACTGGCGTTTTCAATAAAAGGGTTATTTATTGAGCAGTCTTCTTTCTCATGCAAGAGAAATGAATTGCCACAATTGCAATACTTGTCATAAAGTAAAGTGCGTACAGTAAAAGGAGTATTATGAAATAATACTGTAAAAGCATTTATATGGTTTCTAAGCCATAAGATACTTAAAATGGATAAAATACATACAATGATAAAATAATGACTAAACGTACTCAACTGGTGTTTCTAAGATACTCCTACCCCGGTGTACCTAACCTAAGCCTAGTATGTGGGAATGTCGCGTTCTAATCTAGGACCCTGATCGATACTGTGACCTTATGCCCCTATACGGCTATAAATCCATTTATTCCCTATATTGGCATAACCGATCAAATGCAATATTCAGAAACTCGTCTCTGGCCTCACAGGAACAGAGCCACATTTCAGAATCGCTTCCTCTGCAACTTCCTTTGCAGCTCATTAGTGCAAATGACACAGCGGAGACCACTATCAAAGATTCCTAGATTAACACTCCGAGTTCTTCAACAAGATAAAAACTCAGCAACCTGGGAAAGCCCCGCTTGCTATGTTTTGATTAGTAATAGAACTCTAATGAGCACTGATAGACGATCACTTCCTAGTGACATCTTTATTGACGTCTTATGTCCAAAAACTTGCGTCAAACAAGGCACATTTCAGAAATAAATATTACCAACGTTGCCTTAAGCAAACGCTGAAGCTGCTGCTGATAATACCATCGCTGAAGCTACTATCGCTACTGCTATCGCTGCTAACGAGCGAACGATGGTGTGTTGAACTTAGGAGCTGAACAGCCGTCCCCCTGCAAGAGCCCAGCAGATGCAAGCTGCCCGCGGACGCTGCCCCTCCTCTTCCTTGACGCGCTGAGAGAGACGCTGTCTTTTCTCCTGCCGAGAAATCCAGCTCCGGCGTTTCCAGCCTACTCTTGCGAGTGACTGCGATATCGAGTCCCTGAAAGGAGATACCAGACCTCCATCATTCTATTCCAAAGGTATGGTGTTGACTAAATCCTTAGAGAGAATTCTTGAAGCAAATCTTGGCAAAACTAACTTAACTAAAGCTACTTACTTACTCCCCTCCCAAGTATTAGGCTTAGGTCAGGTACACTGGGGTAGGCGTAGTTAGAAGCACCAGTTGAGTACGTTAGCTAATGTATATATGAATGTATATATGTTTTATTCATTTTAAACCATTGTATGGCTAAGAAACCATATCAATGCTTTTACAGTATTATTTCGTAATACTCATTTTACTGTACGTACTTTTTATAATAACAAGTCTTGCAATTGTGGCAATTCATTTCTCTTGTATGAGAAGAAAGACTGTTCAATAAATGTTACCTTTTATTGAAAACGCCCGTCTCTCTATTCTCTACATATTGTGAAAGTAATCTGCACAACAACTGACTGAGTAAAATAACTGTCTATTGTTTACAGGACCCTAGAGATTGACTCTTATCTGAGGAGCAAAGTTGTCATGTTGCACGGTTGTTGGAAAACTGAATCCCTTCTTGTCTGTACCAGGGAAGCTGATCACTTCCTATTCAGTCAAGAAAGTTTCCAGTGACCTCTGAGCTAGTTGGTAACAAACCCAATTAAGTTTAGCATAGTCAGTGGAGACCTGGAAGATCCGCACTTCTACGTCGATACTACTGTTTATGTTATTCCAATGCGCAGGGCCAATTGGGAAAATAGGAACTACACTACATGGCGCCCAAACGTTTGGTAAGGCGATAAACTAACGCAAGACGTTATAGTAACTCAGTCGTGCATTTTTCACACAGACCCCTTTCTCCCGTAAATACTCCAATAGACGTCTGGAGTGGGTGAAAGGTTAAAATCCGCCCGAACTCAGTAGGAAGAGATTCCCATGTAAATCTCTGGTTTATTCAACGTTGAAGGATACAGTGTTCCAAAATATTGTGCACCTAATCTTTGTGTCCTTGGAGACCTGCTCTGCAAAACCTGCATTTATAAAATGTCAGTAGAAAACAACGGAACCACTGGGGCCGCAGTAAATGCGACTCAGCAGGGTCCCGACGGTATTACTGAACCGGGTGCAATAATCATCCCGGCACATTTAAGAAAATGGACTGACCACACAAGATGGCACAGTCGTCTTCGTGATAGAGGCCCACAAATATCGGCAGACAGAGGTATTCTATTCATGGATAAAATTTCCTGCGGCAAACGCCGCAACACACGAGTTCCACTATTACAAAATAGAGGATCCACCGGGAGAGTACGCTCCTTTCGAGGAGATTGAAATCCCATTAAAATTCCAAGAGCACCTGCTCTGGTTTAATGGCGCCCTAAAACATAATGATCATATTACCAGGCTCGGTCCACTAGGTGGACCAGGAGCAACGTGGCCGGTTCTAGCCAGCTACACACCACATCCGGACATTGCAAAAATGTCAAAAGAAGAACTCTTAGTTAACATACGAGAATTAACAAAAGCATATAGAGAGTAAGTAAAATTATTTATTAAAAATAATTCAAACACTCCTAAAAAGAGCTGGGACGGAAATAAACAATCCACTCCCAAGGAAAAAGTTTTCCAGTCCAGAGGAAGGTCTCCTCGACGGAGGGAAAAAACTCCGACTCGAGAACACCAGTCTCCCCAGAGGGAGCCCTCTGAGAAAAGATATAACCTTAGAAATAGGGATAATTTGAAGAAGCCTGATAGATATCAAAGTATTGATACACGTCCCTCTCGATCTTTTTCGCAGAAATCGGAAAGAAGAGGACGGTCAGACCCAGGAGAGCACACCAAGTCCAAAGACAAGGAACCTGCTCAGAGTAAAAAATCTCAATTTCTGAAAAAGAAGGTAGCCAGTATTAGAGTAATCAACCATGCCGAGAATACTGAGGACACAGTTGAAAAACGGGGAGTGGGCACAGACAATGTTAGACAGTGCAGCAGAAATCAGTATTGCCCGCAAGACCTTGATGAGTCATCTGGAGACAGTGGACACGAATGAATACATTCAGGTTGAAACTGCCGACACCAGACTTAGCGAGCCCCATAAGATATACGAAATAACATTGCGTATAGAGGGTGATAAGACTAGGAAAATAAGGGGTCTATTTCGGGATAAACTCTCAAAAGGCTATGATATTCTGTTAGCTGAAAAGGATTGGCCCCCAGAGTTTGTCAGGGAGTGCCCTCGTGGCAAAGAAATTATTATGCCTGCCTTCTCAAATCACATTCCGATTCACAAAAAATATACTTATGCAAGGAAATGGGCAGTAGCCCAGGCACCGGCATTATATAAAAATCATGTAGGATGGGATGAGGACTCTCCTCCTCACAAAATCCAGTTAAAAAGTGAACTGACTGCCCAAAGGCAGTATCCCATTAAGCAAGAAGCTAAATAACAAGTCAGGGAGATTTTAGATCAACTTGAATATCAGGGGGTGATTGAAACATGCACCTCTCAAATGAACAATCCTTTGTTTCCTGTCTCCATGCCAGACAATTCATATCGTCTAGTTTTGGACTACAGACATCTTAATGCATGTTGCTAAACTTTTGCAGTACAAAATTCTCATAGTGCTGCACTAATGAACAACATAGTTAGAAAAAATATAAAAAGACATTAGACATATCTAATGGTTTCTTTTGTCAAAACATTGCACCAGAAAGCAGATACTTGACCGCTTTCTCAGTAATGGGGTCTCAGAAAAATTTCTGTATGCTCCCACAGGGGTTCAAGAACAGCCCAGGACTATTCTCAGCTAGAGTAACAGAGTTACTACAAATATATGATGATGAGGCATTATCTCACGTAGATGATATCTATCTCACAGACGACGACTTGGAGACTCACTTGAAAAGAGTGAAAACCATTATACTTGGGTTCGCAGCAGAGGGTTACAAATTCAACTTTAAAAAGTCTCGAATTGCCCATCTGACAGTATTATTTTTAGGATACGAATTATCAAGTGAAGGAAATAGCCTAGCGGACAACTTTTTAGAGAAGTGCGCTGTACTCCAAGCACCAAAAACGCTGAAGAATTTACAATCGATTCTAGGCTTTCTGAATTTCGGTAGAACTTACATTCTAAATTACGCAGAGAGGGTTAAACCTCTCTACGAACTAATTAAACCTGATTTTAAACAAATCAATTGGACTCAAAAACACACAGAAATTTTGAGATCACTGCAAACAGACATGTTAGCAAAAACAAAATTAGATACACGTGACAACACACGCAATCTTGTAATCCGAGTCATCCCAGGAAGATGCGGATTCATGTACCTAACCTCTAATGAGGGAGAAAAGGTACCAATTTCTATTAAATCTCACTTGTACACACAAGCAGAAAAAACATTCAGTCCCACAGAAAATACTGTGAAAGCAGTGCAGACTGCAATAGCGAATGAACGAGAACTAGCTCACGGCAAAAGGATTAATATCCTCACAGCGTAATCTGCCTTCGAGGCGCTATTCAGCCCAGTAAACCTGCCTACAGTGTCACTGGATCTGAAATGGATACAGTGTATAAATTCTCTTGGAGCGGAAGATGTGAAATACTATTTTGCTCCGCAATTCGAAAAACTGAATGATTTAGAATATGAAGAAGAATATCCTCTGCCAATCGAACTTCTGCCTCTCCCTCAGTACGCCTGTATAATCTATACAGATAGATTTGTACAGCATTTCAACGTAGAGAACAAATCCTACGATGCAGCCTGTGCAATTGTTAAAGGTCGTTGGCTGTGCGGTAAATTCAGACCGAAAATAACAAAAAATGAATCAGTAAGAAACTGTTCAGCTCAGATAGCTGAAATCAGATCTTTAAAGATGGCACTTGAAAATGCAGAACGTTGAATTGCCGACACTTATCGTGTGCGATTCTCATTTTTGCGTCAACTCTTACAATAATAAACTGCAGAGCTGGATTGAAAACGATTACAAAGATGACACAGGTGCCACAATAAAGCATAAATTGCTCTGGAAACAGGTAGCTCTTTTTCAGAAAGAACTACAAAAGACTCATGTGATACACGCACAGAGTCTTCAACGTGATGGCGTTCACGTTGCAGGGAATTCATTGGCTAATACAGCCACAGCGGAAGCAACTAAACCGGCTTCCGTAGCCACAAAAAAGCGTGCAGAAATACACATAGACGGGGAAACTATGCTGGCAGTAAAAACGACCGTAAAAGGCGACTGTGCAGCACTACCCATGAACTATCCACTCAGTTATGCATACGTAATCGATGCAAACTCCGTTCCTTTTGCTCGAATCCCTGGAGTGGGGGATAGGGTAATTCCAAACAGGGACCGGAGGGGCTTCCTCACACAGGAAGCACATATGGGGTTGGGTCTGAGACACCAAACAATCAGGGACTCTCTGAGAGAATTGGAATCAGAGTACTGGTGGCCGGAAATGAGTGAAGGTATTCATGAGTTTGCAAAAAACTGTCAAGACTGCAACAGAGATTGCAGTGAAGAACCGGCCAGTGTAGTGTCAGAAGCCCTAATAGAAAGCATTAGGCAATCTATCCGCGCTATCAAAAAAGAGAAACGCGCCCCATTGTACATCAGTAAGGCTAAACACACTTAAAAAATGTGGCCCCAGCGCTCGGCTGACGCCAGAACGGTTATAAAAGATCTGCGAGTCTTTATCGGCACATACGCAATTGCCATGTTCCATTCTGACCAGGGTCCTGCTTTAACGTCTCGAGCTTATAATGAGGCCATGCCCAGCATGGGAGTTGGGTTGCGGTATTCTTGTCCGTCACTCACCCGAAGGGAACAGTGTGGTAGAAAGAAAAAACCGGGACATAAAGCAATCTATAACAGCAAAGGTATTAGGTTCGGGTGCTGGGTGGGTCAAACATTTAATAAGTGTCCAGATCAGTCTTAAAAATTTGCCAAGAAATTCTCTAAAAGGTTTCAGCCCATACGAACTATTGTTCGGAACTAGAATGCGAGTTCAGGACTTAGATAGTCAAGTATCAGTGGTACAAGATAAGAAAACAGACTTTGACATCAAAGATCGTTTGGCTGTTTTACAGGACTTGAACGAAACAAGAAAATCCTTAAGCAACATAAAGTTAAAGCAACAGCCAGCTACCACTGACGAGGCACCAGCCCCAGCAAGGCCTGTCTGGATTCCAAAGATTGGGGATCTAGTCAGAGAAAAAATAGCGGTGAAGAAGGAAATTGGGCCTTCTTACAGAAAAGCAGTACCTGTCTTGGCAGTCACCGGAACAAGATCAGTAGTACTACCGCCCCTTGCTGGTAAAAAGGAGAACAGAGTTGTATCAATCGACCTGGTAAAAACACAAGCATGTGGCCTATAATCAACAGTAGGCCCAGTAGACTCCCAAGAAACAACAGAATACCCAAACTTGCAACAATCCAAGAGGTTCAAACTGAAAGACTAATCACATTCGATCAGCCTGCAGTGCACAGAGAGGGACTATGCAATAATGCCATGGAACTCGTGCCTCTCGAGACACAGATTGAAACAGTTCGTCAAGAAACACCAGTCTACAATGATGTGGCATCTGAATGAGCTACCGAAAGACAAATGGAAAGAACAAATCCAACAATTGACAAAACTGCCTCTGGCTATTTCATCAACTTCGACAACTTTTCCGAGGATCAAAGCAACTCCGAAGTGATGCCAGAAACGAAAAAGACTTTTAAAGAAAAAGCAACAGAACTCTTTCATAAACTAAAGGAAATTTACCTTATTTCCCCATGGTTAGAGTTTTGGTTTGGTCTAGGTATATTTTTCCTCCTGCTTTGGCTCATCATGGTACTTTGTTTGGGAAAATTAATTGAGGGAAAATATAGTAGACACAGCAAGTCAGAACATCATCTTAGTCCTCAAACCACACAGATCATCCCACGTGAAGAAAAGAGAACTGTCAACAGTAAATGTCATAGCCATTCCAATACCCGGTGGGGTAGTATGGGAGAAAACTGACTATGAGATCTATGGTCCGGTCGAGATCCTGAAGTATCCTCATCAATTCAAGGTTTCCTTAAGTGACTTTGTAAAACCTAGTACATTCTCTGATGATTGGGACTTTGACAGTATTAATAATATGATGTCTGATTTGGTAATGTCAGCTAGATTCACAGATCATGATTTTTTACAAGGTTCGTCTAGTTATGAGCAGATGTTCTGCTTCACACATTATGGTGACCATTACTTGCATAAATCTGCACAGCCTAGAAATGTTTTTAAGTATAATCAATGGGAACATTGTGCTACACCACCTAAAAGCAGTTCTAAAACATTCTTTGAGAAATGTAAGTACTTCTCAGGGTTTAACACCAGTGATGCAGAAACGTTTTATTATAAACTGTTAGATAAAACAGGATTGAAAACAATGCTGACAAATACTAAATTGATATATTCAGAAGCATTTTATGAAAAAATGATGACATTTGTTTTTGATTATTGGAAAAATAACATTGAAACAAAAACCATCTGGGGTACAAAAGATTGGCAGGTACAAGGCCTAGAAGCATTATTCAGAACCTGCATGATACCAGAACAAATGATGTTTTTAAATGACACAATTCATCAAACATCCTGTCTTGGCCTAGCTAAGATTAAAGACCTTAACAAACCGTCTATTCCGAAGCCAATACCTGAAAATGCAACAACAGATATTGAGATAGACGTAACTAAAATTTTACATTTAAACAAAAAACATCCTGATTGGAAAAAGTGGTTAATCTGGCCTACTGACACAAACAACTGTCAAGATAGATTCCTGAATAAAACACAGGGGTTAAAAATGACCAGACAAGACCCTATATACTCCAAGAGACAACATCCAGGGATAGTAACAACATACAGTGTAGGGAAACTCTGCCTCGAATGGCTAGGATCATCCACACTGGCTGAAATTAAGCAACACTTGTCTTTACTTAAAGATGGTGCTGATTTGCGCGATTTTATTATGGGACCACGCAAACAGCGTCAAAAGCGTTTCATAGCGACCAGTATCTATGCGGTATACAACGAGGCTTGGAAAGTCACACACATTGAAACAGCTGAAAAAATACGAGAGATTGATCGTATTATTTTGGAAAAATCACTTTCTGTAGTGGACAATGGGTTAATGACTCTGTCCTCCAGAATATATTCGTTGGACAATATTGTATCATCTGCCTTTGACATAATAGACAGAGACTTGCTAATGTTACAGCATGGCCAGTCACAATTACGTTCTATTGTACAGTTAGGCTGGACGCTGCAAAATCTTCGTTCAGGCTATGTGCCTAGGCGTTTAATCAACACAACGTCCTTGTTTTCCATTTTTAACCTTACTGATAAACAAATCAGCTTGGCACAGAAAGGAGCAGACTATACAATCCTGAGCATCGAAAAACTTGAGAGATTACCTTTGACAATGTCAGAAAGTCCTGTCATTGAATGGATAATACACAGGATTATCACAATTCCGATAACAACTTTCCAATTTAAAAATTGCCTTGAATACATACCTACTGGCCAGTATGAACGATTGGGTAAAGGATATGTTAAGTCAGCATGGAAATTACCATACACACATTCATGCTATAGTGACAGCAACAAGAATGTATTTCTTAGTGGTGAAAACTGTAAACGTTCACTGAGCGGTATACTTTTGTGCCAGGGTATTAATTTACACGGAGCCTGTGAAGGTAATTCTAACAACCTTTCATGCCACCAGCTTGTCATACCTACAACGCAGATAGAGCCTTTCTTTATGCAACTCACAAATGGGAGTTACATTCTAAGAACGGATCACAGATGTTGTGGCCTTTTGCCAGGGAAAGCCTATCTCGTAAGCGTAACTTCCATGGTCAAATGCTGTATGCAAGCATTGTTTCCGAGAGGGCCTGGAGATATAGAGACTCCCATCTGGCCTCGTCTGAATTTCTCTTCTATACGAATTGATACTTTAAGCAGAATGAAGTCTGTGCTTTTGCAGACAACAGTGCCCATCACGTCATCAAAAGAGACATATGATCTCCTAGTTGCAAGGACAGCTACAGAGATCCATGACCTTTTATCAACAAATTGCCCCGTGCATTTCGTAGAAATGCTTAGCCAAATTCTTAACATGTCTAGTGCCATAGGCATCCCAGGCATATTTAAGACGATTTTTACGGGACTGCTAACACCATTCAAAGCAATTCTGGGAATCATTCCTAATTTTGTCCATTCAGTCTTTGGCGGCATACCCCTATTTTTGGGACTTGTAGCAGGCATTTTTTTTTTTTTTGGCCCTCCTGCTCCGATATGGCAAGCCAAAGCTCAGACATGACTCCTACGAGGATGGAAGAAACAATCCTAGCAGTTCGCTACCGGGACAGAATAACTAAAGTCCTTGGATTGACCAGGCTGAGAGATCTAAACATGACCTGGTTCCTTTCATTCAGACCTATATGGCAAAACTGCATCTTACCTGTGCTACGATGAATGCTATGCGGAGATGAGTGCGTGTTGGACATCTGTCTTGCACTTCCAATGGATATCGATACTTTGCTCAGTCCGATAACGGCTCACGCATTGTGTTGTCCCCAGCGGCTACCAAACCTGATGACGGCATTCGTTGAGACTCCTGTACTACGACTAGGTGGTAACAGTGGAGCGAGTGACAAAAGCAACATCACCCAGGTACGACCTTCTGTGAGCATTGCTGATCCAAACTTTGATGACAGCAATCATTCTCACACCTGCCAAGTTACAGCACTATCGAATTTGGTGGAACTGTCACCTGATTTTGTAGACCAATTCTTTTTGATTTTTTTGAGAGCCTGTCTGATATGATGTTCTCACCCGAACAGAAACAATAACTTTAGAAAAGCATTCCGACACACAGCGTTCCCATGAACTCTGAATTCGGCCTTCAGTTTTGAACAACAAAAACTGCTAAAAGCGTTGGAACTCTATTTCCCCGTTCACCAAGAATTTCTTTGCATTGAACACTTTTTGAAAAAAATATTCACCTTTTTTTGGCACGAAAATTCTTTGCTTAAAGTAGACCTATTCATAAAGAACAGAAGCTTCAACTTCTATTTAGGTAAATCTAGAGACATAATAACTTTACACCAGCCTCTAGCACATTTTACTGCAATGCATTTCTATGTGATGAAATTATCTCGCCCTTCTTTTCTGTATTAAGAGATATTTCATGTGTAATTTTTTTTCGCATAATCGTTCATTGATTACATATGCTATAATTTGAATGATTTCTATGCTTAAAGACGTACAGTACCTATATTTTCACGTATTTCAAATACACCTATTTCAAATGCATATATGTATTTTGGGGTGGGCAATGTTACACATGCATCTTATTGCTCTAGTTTTAGTAATTTTATGGACATGAATTCGTGGAGTGGGTGTCGCGTTCTAATCTAGGACTCTGATCGATACTGTGACCTTATGCCCCTATACGGCTATAAATCCATTTATTCCCTATATTGGCATAACCGATCAAATGCAATATTCAGAAACTAGTCTCTGGCCTCACACGAACAGAGCCACATTTCAGAATCGCTTCCTCTGCAACTTCTTTTGCAGCTCATTAGTGCAAATGACACAGCGGAGACCACTATCTAAGATTCCTAGATTAACACTCCGAGTTCTTCAACAAGATAAAAACTCAGCAACCTGGGAAAGCCCCGCTTGCTATGTTTTGATTAGTAATAGAACGCTAATGAGCACTGATAGACGATCACTTCCTAGTGACATCTTTATTGACGTCTTATGTCCAAAAACGTACGTCAAACAAGGCACCTTTCAGGTATAAATATTACCAACGTTGCCTTAAGCAAACGCTGAAGCTGCTGCTGATAATACCATCGCTGAAGCTACTATCGCTACTGCTATCGCTGCTAACGAGCGAACAATGGTGTGGTGAACTTAGGAGCTGAACAGCCGTCCCCCTGCAAGAGCCCAGCAGATGCAAGCTGCCCGCAGACGCTGCCCCTCCTTTTCCTCGACGCGCTGAGAGAGACGCTGTCTTTTCTCCTGCCGAGAAATCCAGCTCCGGCGTTTCCAGCCTACTCTTGCGAGTGACTGGGATATCGAGTCCCTGAAAGGAGATACCAGACCTCCATCATTCTATTCCAGAAGTATGGTGTTGACTAAATCCTTAGAGAGAATTCTTGAAGCAAACCTTGGCAAAACCAACTTAACTAAAGCTACTTACTTACTCCCCTCCCAAGTATTAGGCTTAGGTCAGGTACACTGGGGTAGGCATAGTTAGAAGCACCAGTAGAGTACTTTAGCTAATGTATATATGAATGTATATATGTTTTATTCATTTTAAACCATTGTATGGCTAAGAAACCATATCAATGCTTTTACAGTATTATTTCGTAATACTCATTTTAATGTGCGTACTTTTTATAATAACAAGTCTTGCAATTGTGGCAATTAATTTCTCTTGTATGAGAAGACAGACTGTTCAATAAATGTTACCTTTTATTGAAAACGCCCGTCTCTCTATTCTCTACATATTGTGAAAGTAATCTGCACAACAACTGACTGAGTAAAATAACTGTCTATTGTTTCACACGACCCTAGAGATTGACTCTTATCTGAGGAGCAAAGTTGTCATGATGCACGGTTGTTGGAAAACTGAATCTCTTCTTGTCTGTACCAGGGAAGCTGATCACTTCCTATTCAGTCAGGAAAGTTTCCAGTGACCTCTGAGCTAGTTGGTAACAAACCCAATTAAGTTTAGCATAGTCAGTGGAGACCTGGAAGATCCGTACTTCTACGTCGATACTACTGTTTATGTTATTCCAATGCGCAGGGCCTATTGGGAAAATAGGAACTACACTACAGGAAGGAGTAGATGAGTTACAGTTTTTGCCAAGAATCTGAATCAAGAATTCTCTAAGGGTCTAATCAGCTACGTACTTTGGGTATAGAATGTAGGAGGTCTTGTATCTCTCTCTCAGGACTCGATCTCCCAGTAACCCGTGAGGGTGACAGGGAAACACTGGAGGTGGATTTCTCGGCAGGAGAAAAGACAGCGTCTCCCTCAGTGCGCCAACAGGGAGGGTCGGCTTCCTTCGGCACTCGCATCAGCAGGGCGTCGGGGAAGTAGATAGCCGATCTGCTCCAAACCACTGTGTGTTGCTTAAGGCAGATGTTGGTATATTTATATCTGGAAGGTGCCGAGTTTGACGTAAGGTTGGACATAAGACGTCACTAAGAACTGACAGTTCTTTCAGGACTCTCAGGAGTTCTAGGACAAATCAAAACAGAAGCAGGGGGAATTCCCGGGCTGCTGGAGGCTTGGTTTGTTTAAGAACGCGTTGTGCTTTCTAGGAGTCTATGGGAGTAGCCTTGCCGTATTTGGACTGCATTGGCTATGACTTAATATGGATATGATTCTTATGCCTTTATAAGGATATGATTTGTTATAACCACATAAGGGCATAAATCGGGAATGTTTTAATTATGGTTCTAGATATATTCACAACAGCTTTAGCCTCAAGAGATCGTGCAAGGAGGGACAGCCCCGACCAACACTCCCAGTCATGAAAGTCTTATCTAACTTCCAATCCGCAACTCCGTTAAATTCACCCATTCTGAACTATGTCACCTAAAGTTTTTAGAAAGTCTTGTGTATGTGGTGGAGGGCCATAGACACTTACAATTGCTATGGAGTGTCCATGAATAAAAGCTTGATATCACTGTCTATTGGCCATGGTTGTCATCCTGAACCTTATCAACCACTAGGGGGAAAAGTTGGTGTAGCAGAATGGCTGTCACCTGTTACCTTTGGGTGAATACAAAGTAGTACACCTGCTTGTGTCCCATTTGGGTGAGGAATGGGCAGCTAGTTCCCACCAAGTGAGTTTCTTGTAGAAGAAGTACTTATGTGGGTGTCTTTTGGTCTGTATCAAAATCACCCCCTCTTGAGAGGATACCATTAACATTCCATGTTAACAGGCGAACCATGCTGTGTCCATTGGTATTAACCTGTTTGATCAAAAACCATGCTGGTATAACGTTGGTGACCTATGGTGGAGGGAATCCAGACCCTGTGTCAGCCACATATATGTATGGTGTTGTCTGGTGTAGAAACATGAAAAACAAACAACTCCAAACCATAAGATACCTAACCCACCCCCACCCCTTGCCTCAAAAACATTGTGTACCTGTCATGTAATAAAATAGGAACTGTTACCATCCGTGCAGCCAAACCCTAACATTGTTCTTTTACACAATCCCCTATAGCAAACCCTGAAGCACAACTCGCAAGAAAGCAAAATGGAAAGAAAAAAAGAGAAAAAGAAAAATAGAGGGGTCCACATGGTCATCAATGAGCCATCTGCTTAGGCGCAAAATTACTGAGTCCAGTGAGGGTCCATATGTAGAAAGGTGTCAGGGGGATGGTTCACCAGCTGCAGGAGGAGAGGTAGATGACATACTATGTGGCAAGTCTGGAATCAAAAACCTCAAGAGGTGGGGGAGTCTGCCGAATCAGTGGTCGAGTGGCAATGCCAGTGTGTCTGCTGGGACCAGCAAGGCAGCTGCCCCCAACTCTGGTTTAACCCCCTCTCACCCTGATGGGTGGGCTAGGAAGGTTCAGTCTACTGGGAGGAAGGTCTCTTCTCTAGCCATTCAATTACAACAAAGCCCTTGGTACAATAGATACACTTCATTCTTCATCTAGAGGATCATCCATTCAGGGAGGGTTCTGTTCTAGTATCAATCTAAAGACAACTTCTATTCGTGATCTGCATTCATAACAAGCTCAGTGCCCAGGAATCACCACATCAATCCACAATGAGTCTCTGAATGTATAATACAAAATGTTTACCATGCCAAAGCTGCCTCAGGTGTGTCAAATACGAGTATTTTGTTCTGGATTATGACTTTCAGCTGAGCCAGGAAGAGCAACATATATATTAGCTTTAATGCACTCCTAACTTATGCTTGACTGTCAGAAAAGTATGTCACTGTTGCTGAACCTTAAGCTTGTACTCAGGAAAGACCATTAACGAAGCAGTGTCACAAGTCAGAGTCTCTTTCAGCTGAAAGATTTTGAGGATCTTGTTGAAGATGCGAACAGTTATGGGCTGAGGCAGTGCACCGGGCAGGGGCTTGTGTGCCAGAGACCCGTGCACCCTCTCAATTACAAAGCACAGCAATATTCCCCCTTTTGGTATCCATGAATTTAGCCAGATAGTTACAAATTGAGCTTTAGATGACCCCTCTGTGCCCTCCGGGATCCCACAATGTTTATGTTGCTGTGCTGTGAATGGCCCTCTGTATCTTCTGCCCAAAGTTTGAGCAGGTGTACTGTTTAAAGGAGTCCTCCGAAAGTGGTTTGACTTGCAAGTAGGGTTGTTGTCAAGATACAGCCCTTGGCCTCTGCTACACTTGCTGTCATGCTGTGCAGGTCTTGCTGCAATAAAGAAACATCCACCTTCAACTCTCCAATTTTCCCCTCCAGTGAGGAACACAGGTCCTATATCCCATGCAAACTGGAGGCTGAGTGGTTGGCTGGGGGCAGCCCAGCCATTGAAGGTGTATCTTTCTTGTCAGCTTCCATAGGCCTTGTGAACTTGTCAATTCAATAGTGTGAGTTCTGGGCCCGGGCTGTTTATCCTTCTCTATGTACATCCACAAGGGTTTCTGGTCACCAGGGGAGGGCCCAGTAGCAGACAATGTTGTTTTGAGGTTCTGCGTGTTACACCGGGGCCAAGGGAGGTGAGGGAAGGAGAGGTTGCCCCACCAAGTGAAAGCTCTGGTAATGGCAGCTGGTGCTTCAACAAACACTTTCCTTGTTAATAGCCCAGGGGGAGTCATTTTGAAGAGATTGATTGCTTGGGCGGAGGAGAATAAGATCATCTCAGATATCCAGTATGGGTTCTGCCCAGGCCACTCGACCATGGCACATTGCCTAAATCTCTACCTGGTCCTAGGAAAGTACACCATCGCTCGCTCAGAAACTATCTACATGGCCTTCATGGATCTTTTGTCCGGGGAAAGCTGTGGCAGTCCATGAGGGCCATGGGAGTGGAGCCTAATTTGGTGGACTTTCTGATGGAACTGCATAGAGATACCAAGGCAAACATCAGATACACCATAGACCTCAATGTTACTAGGCATTTTAACACTGAAAGGGGGGTGCGTCAGGGGTGTTTATTGGCACCTTTCCTTTTTAATCTTTATATCAATGACCTAGAGGGATCACTGGTAGAAACTGGGGCTGACTACCCGTATGTTGGCCGGCGGTCCTGCCCGTCTTGCTATATGAAGCAGCCTTTGATTCAGTAGACCGGGCCTGCTTATGGGATACTCTAATGAGGATAAATATTCCCAAAGACCTCCTGACCATAATAAAGGAACTACACAGGGAAAACTAGGGGCAAGTCATTAAGGATACCGTGGGATCTTTGACCCTAAAAATACCCATTGCCAATGGGCTAAGACAGGGCTGTGTGTTGGCCCCTCAGCTTTTCTCTATATTTCTGTCAGACCTCCCGGCACATCTAGAGGTTGAGGGTAGTACCAGCCCCAAAATGGATGGAAATAAGGTATCCTGCTTACTTTACGCAGGCGATCTGGTAATAGTAGACCAGACCGGGAGAGTTTTGGAATAACCCAGCAGTGCTAGGGCCGGGTCGGGCGAGATGTCTACTTCTAGTATTAGCCCCAGCTCTGAGAAAACCTCCTTCCAGAATCTGTGAATTCCGGGGCAAGACCAAGCCATGTGTATGAAGTCAGCATTCGGGAGATGGCAGCGTTCACATTCTGCGGATCCTCTCAGGCCATATCTATGCAACCTCTCCGGCGTGTAGTAGACACGCTGCAAGTACTTGAAATGAATCAGCCTATGTCTATTGTTCAGAGATATTTTTCTGGTATTGGTGCAACAATATCTCCACATCTCATCAGTTATCTGCGTCTGGAGATCAATCTGCCAGGCCGCCCTAGCCGTAGATTGCAGACGTGACTTGTGACGGTCCGCCATTTTTTTCAGCTTGGACACCAGTTTACCAGCTGCAGGGTTCTTAATAACATAGGTGAGTTCCGGCACCTCCGGCGGCTCAGCCAGCTCCGGACCAAGAAGCTCCTGTAGGGCACTGCGCACCCTATGGTATTGGAAGCTGTGAAGCAGCGATTTCCCAGTCTGCTCCCAGACTCCCCTGTTCGTAGGGAAGCATTAGTGTCCTCCATTGGACTCTGGGTTGTTTACCTCCCCATGCCAACCTAATAAGGATTTGCGTGAGTCGCCGAAAGAAGGATTTAGACAGGACCACCGGTATGTTATTGAAGAGAAACAGGAACCGAGGTAGTATCACCATTTTCATTATCGCTATCCTCCCCATCAAGGACAGTGGTAGTCTACACCAGACCTCCACATCGTCCACCAGTTTACTGTATGCCCTCCCGTAGTTCTCACAAACCAATAACTCGGGATCAGTATGCAGACGTATCCCAAGATATCTTATGGAGTCAGAGGTCCACTGCAGCGGGTACTCCATTGCAAACGGGACAGTCACCGGCGTCAGCGGAAGAGCTACCGATTTGTCCCAGTTCACACGCAAACCAGACAGTGCCCCAAATCTCACCACCTCCCGCAGCACCGATGCAAGATTAACTTCCGGTTCTCTGACATATAGCAGGGTATCATCCGCATACGTGGATATACCGATCTTATGCACAGGGAAGTTGATCCCTTCGTGTTCGTGGTATTCTCTGATCGCACATGCCAGGGGTTCTGCCACGAGCGCATACAACAGAGGAGATAGAGGACAACCCTGTCTAGTGCCTCTGCTTATTTCAATTGGGTCTGTAACCGTGTCTCCAAGTTTCAGGCGAGCCGAGGGTTTGTAATAAAGGGCCCCTAGCATTTGTAGAAAAGGCTCTCCCAACCCATACTTCCGCAGTACCCTTAGCATGAAGG